>NC_140992.1:124065924-124315410 GCF_052327205.1 Somniosus microcephalus | reverse complement strand
GAGAGGGAAGGAGAGAGAGAGAGAGAGGGAAGGAGAGAGAGAGAGAGAGAGAGAGGGAAGGAGAAAGAGAGAGAGAGAGGGAAGGAGAGAGAGAGAGAGATGGAAGGAGAGAGAGAGAGAGGGAAGGAGAGAGAGAGAGCGAAGGAGAGAGAGAGAGAGGGAAGGAGAGAGAGAGAGAGGGAAGGAGAGAGAGAGAGAGAGGGAAGGAGAGAGAGAGATAGATGGAAGGAGAGAGAGCGAGAGGGAAGGAGAGAGAGAGAGGGAAAGAGAGAGAGAGAGAGAGAGGGAAGGAGAGAGAGAGGGAAAGAGAGGGGGAAGGAGAGAGAGAGAGGGGGGGAAGGAGAGAGAGAGAGGGAAGGAGAGAGAGACGGGGTGAGAGGGAGAGAGAGACGGGGGAGAGAGAGAGAGTGAGACTGGGGGAGAAGAGAGAGAGAGAGATTGGGGGGAGAAGAAAAAGAGAGAGATTGGGGGAAGAGAGAGACTGGGAGTGTGAAAGAGAGAGAGAGAGAGAGAGACTGGAAGTGTGAGAGGGAGAGAGAGACTGGAAGTGTGAGAGAGAGAGGGAGACTGGGAGTGACAGAGAGAGAGAGAGAGACTGGGAGTGAGAGAGAGAGAGAGACTGGGAGTGTGAGAGAGAGGGAGAGACTGGGAGTGAGAGAGAAAGAGAGACTGGGAGTGAGAGAGAGAGACTGGGAGTGTGTGAGAGAGAGAGAGACTGGGAGTGTGTGTGAGAGAGAGAGAGACTGGGAGTGAGAGAGAGAAAGATTGGGAGTGAAAGAGAGAGAGAGGACTGGGAGTGTGAGAGAGACTGGGAGTGTGAGTGAGAGAGAGAGAGAGAGAGACTGGGAGTGAGAGAGAGAGAGACTGGGAGTGTGTGAGAGAGAGAGAGAGAGAGTGGGAGTGTGTGAGAGAGAGAGAGAGAGTGGGAGTGTGAGAGAGAGAGAGTCCACTCCTGAAACTTATCGAAAGCGGGATAAGGGGAAAAACATATGATGTAATTAAATCAATGTATACAAACAACAAATGTGCAGTTAAAATTGGAGACAAACAAACAAAATACTTCCCACAGGGGCGGGGGGGTGACGCAGGGCTCGCCAATCTCACCGACACTCTTTAATATTTACATAAATGAATTGGCAAAACTACTTGAACAATCTACAGCACCCGGCCTCACCCTATATGAATCCTAGGTTAAATTCCTCCTCTATGCAGACGACCTGGTTCTGCTGTCACCAACTAAGGAGGGTCTACAGCAGAACCTGGATCTGCTGCAGTCAGTCTGTCAGACCTGGGCCCTGACAATAAACCTCCAAAAAACCAAAGTCCTCGTGTTCCAGCAAAGATCCAGACATCAGGGACCCAAAATAAATCTCACACTAGGAACAACTGAAATCGAACAAACCACTAACTACACATACTTGGGCATAAAAATCAGCTCAGCGGGAAATTTCAAACTGGCGGTGAATGAACTGAAAGAGAAAGCTAGAAGGGCTTTCTATGCCATTAAAAGATCAATCCAAATAGAAATCCCAATTAACATTTGGCTCAAAATTTTCAAATCAGTAATTGAACCAATTGCACTCTATGGCAGTGAAGTGTGGGGACCACTAACACAACAAGATTTTGCAAAATGGGACAAACACCCAATTGAGATCCTACATCCAGAATTCTGTAAAAGTATCCTCCGGACTCAAAGGAAAACCGTAAACAATGCATGCAGGGCAGAACTAGGCCAATTTCCACTAATAATTACTATCCAAAAAAGAGCCACCAAATTTTGGAAACACCTAAAAATGAGCAACCCCCACTGCTATCATTACGAAGCATTGAAATGCCAAGAGAGGACCATAAAGAAGAACACCCTCAGTCAACTAGTCCTGGGACTCAGTGAAGCAACCACTAACACTACTAACAATAACCAGCCCCAGGACAGTGACATCGTAACACACAGAATTCAACCCAACACAATTGTCACTAAGCAAAAGGAAAAATACCTGTCATATTGGGCAGAAACAACAAAAACCCAAAGCAAACTCAATTGCTACTTGGCCCTAAACAGACAATACAACATGGCTGAGTACCTGACCTTGGTAAAGGATAACAAACTGAGAAAAACCTTGACAAGGTACAGACTTAGTGAACACAGCCTCGCGATCGAAAAAGGCAGACACAGGCAGACCAGGCTGCCAAGAGAGGACAGGATATGCTCTCACTGCAGTCAGGGAGTGGTGGAGACAGAGATGCACTTCCTCACAGCCTGTGGAAAATATCAGGGCATTAGGGAGAATTTCTACCAAAAATTCTCACAAATATGCCCTGAATTTAAAAATCTGAATGACGACCAAAAACTCCCATACCTACTAGGGGAAGAGAGAAACTGTGTAACACTAGCGGCACACTATGTTACAGCTTGCCATAAACAGAGGGACAACCAGTAAACCTAAGAAAAGAGTATATATAAATTATGCGAATGTATATTTATACACTCAGGGAAAAAGCTGTTTATACACTGTATGAATAGATCTGCGTTTATGTGTTCAACCATAAATGTATTTTGATGCTTTGGCAACATAAGATGTCCCTTATCATGCCAATAAAGCGATTTGAATTGAAAAATTGAAATTGAGTGGGAGTGTGAGAGAGAGATAGAGAGAGTGTGGGAGTGTGAAAGAGAGAGAGAAAGAGTGGGAGTGTGTGTGAGAGAGAGAGAGAGTGGGAGTGTGTGAGAGAGAGAGAGAGAGTGGGAGTGTGTGAGAGAGAGAGAGTGGGAGTGTGTGAGGGAGAGAGATAGAGAGAGACTGGGAGTGTGTGAGAGAGAGAGAGAGGCTGGGAGTGTGAGAGAGAGAGATTGGGAATGTGCGAGAGAGAGATTGGGAGTGTGAGAGAGAGAGATTGGGAGTGTGGATTTTAGGAGGAAATGCATCTCTGTCTCAACCTCGCCGGCCAGACATTGATCACATATTCTATTCTCTCTAGTCTGCCAGGATTTCTTGTATCTTCCTTTTTCAATTGCCAGTTGGTGGTCGCTTAGTCTGTACCTGGTGAGGGTCTGTCTCTGTTTTGTGTCTCTGATGGTCGAGAGATAGTCTGCCAGTTTATATTCTCTTTTTAGGGCCCGGTAACATTCCAATCTGCTTTGGCTTTTGGTTACATTGTTCCAATGTTCCAGGTAGGTTTCTTTGCATTGTTTAATCTCTCTCTCTCACACTCCCAATCTCTCTCTCTCTCACACTGCCAATCTCTCTCTCTCTCACTCCCAGTCTCTCTCTCTCTCACACTCCCAATCTCTCTCTCTCTTACACTCCCAATCTCTCTCTCTCTCACACTCCCAATCTCTCTCTCTCTTACACTCCCAATCTCTCTCTCTCTCACACTCCCAATCTCTCTCTCTCTTACACTCCCAAACTCTCTCTCTCTCACACTCCCAAACTCTCTCTCTCTGACACTCCCAATCTCTCTCTCTCACACTCCCAATCAACACAACAAGAAACATATTATTTGACAAGCTAAGCCAAACAACCCCAGGTTTCAAAGAATTGGATGACCTGTCAAAATTAAGATTAGTCCTGGGAGAAGGAGACAGACCATACCTTGGTGCCAAATATGTAACAACATGTCACAACCTGAGGACTGTTTAAAATTAATACTGAATGTACCCAACGATGTTCAACGACTTTAAATTAATATTGTTTAAACTAATATTGTATGTACCCAACGAAGGTCAAAATTGTTTGACACCTACAGAATGTTGGAAAAATGTGCATTTTGTTATGTAAGATTTGGCAATATGGTTCCCTGTAAACTTTCATGCCAATAAAGCATTTGAATTGAATTGATTGAATTGAATTGAATTGAATTGATTGGGAGTGTGAGAGAGAGAGATTGGGAGTGTGAGAGAGAGAGAGAGCGATTGGGAGTGTGAGAGAGAGAGAGATTGGGAGTGTGAGAGAGAGAGAGATTGGGAGTGTGAGAGAGAGAGAGATGGGGAGTGTGAGAGAGAGAGAGATTGGGAGTGTGAGAGAGAGAGATTGGGAGTGTGAGAGAGAGACAGATTGGGGGTGTGAGAGAGAGAGAGATTGGGAGTGTGAGAGAGAGAGAGATGGGGAGTGTGAGAGAGAGAGAGATTGCGAGTGTGAGAGAGAGATTGGGAGTGATGAGAGAGAGATTTGGAGTGTGAGAGAGAGAGAGATTGGGAGTGTGAGAGAGAGAGACTGGGAGTGTGTGAGAGAGAGAGATTGGGAGTCTGAGAGAGAGGGAGATTGGGAGTGTGAGAGAGAGAGAGAGACTGGGAGTGTGTGAGAGAGAGAGAGTGTGGGAGTGTGAAAGAGAGAGAGAAAGAGTGGGAGTGTGTGTGAGAGAGAGAGAGAGTGGGAGTGTGTGAGAAAGAGAGAGAGAGTGGGAGAGTGTGAGAGAGAGAGAGTGGGAGTGTGTGAGAGAGAGAGATAGAGAGAGACTGGGAGTGTGTGAGAGAGAGAGAGAGACTGGGAGTGTGAGAGAGAGAGAGATTGGGAGTGAGAGAGAGAGAGAGATTGGGAGTGTGCGAGAGAGAGATTGGGAGTGTGAGAGAGAGAGAGTTTGGGAGTGTGAGAGAGAGAGATTGGGAGTGTAAGAGAGAGAGAGACTGGGAGTGTGAGAGAGAGAGAGATTGGGAGTGTGAGAGAGAGAGAGATTGGGAGTGTGAGAGAGAGAGAGAGGTTGGGAGTGTGAGAGAGAGAGATTGGGAGTGTGAGAGAGAGAGAGATTGGGAGTCTGAGAGAGAGGGAGATTGGGAGTGTGAGAGAGAGAGAGAGACTGGGAGTGTGTGAGAGAGAGGGAGTGTGGGAGTGTGAAAGAGAGAGAGAAAGAGTGGGAGTGTGTGTGAGAGAGAGAGAGAGTGGGAGTGTGTGAGAGAGAGAGAGAGTGGGAGTGTGTGAGAGAGAGAGAGTGGGAGTGTGTGAGAGAGAGAGATAGAGAGAGACTGGGAGTGTGTGAGAGAGAGAGAGAGACTGGGAGTGTGAGAGAGAGAGAGATTGGGAGTGAGAGAGAGAGAGAGATTGGGAGTGTGCGAGAGAGAGATTGGGAGTGTGAGAGAGAGAGAGTTTGGGAGTGTGAGAGAGAGAGATTGGGAGTGTGAGAGAGAGAGATTGGGAGTGTGAGAGAGAGAGAGATTGGGAGTGTGAGAGAGAATGAGATTGGGAGTGTGAGAGAGAGAGAGAGATTGGGAGTGTCAGAGAGAGAGAGATTGGGAGTGTGAGAGAGAGATTGGGAGTGTAAGAGAGAGAGAGATTGGGAGTGTGAGTGAAAGAGAGACTGGGAGTGAGCGAGAGATTGGGAGTGTGAGAGAGAGAGAGATTGGGAGTGTGAGAGAGAGAGAGATTGGGAGTGTGAGAGAGAGAGATTGGCAGTGTGAGAGAGAGACAGATTGGGAGTGTGAGAGAGAGAGAGATTGGGAGTGCGAGAGAGAGAGAGATGGGGAGTGTGAGAGAGAGAGAGGTTGGGAGTGTGAGAGAGAAATTGGGAGCGGGAGAGAGAGAGATTGGGAGTGTGAGAGAGAGAGAGATTGGAAGAGTGAGAGAGAGAGAGACTGGGAGTGTGTGAGAGAGAGAGACTGGGAGTGTGAGAGAGCGAGAGATTGGGAGTGTGAGAGAGAGAGAGATTGGGAGTGTGAGAGAGAGAGAGATTGGGAGTGTGAGAGACAGAGAGATTGGGAGTGTGAGAGAGAGGAAGATTGGGAGTGTGAGAGAGAGAGAGAGACTGGGAGTGTGTGTGAGAGAGAGAGAGAGAGAGAGTGGGGGGTGAGAGAGAGAGAGAGAGAGTGGGAGTGTGAGAGAGAGAGAGTGACTGGGTGTGAGAGAGAGAGAGAGAGACTGGGAGTGTGTGAGAGAGAGAGAGAGTGGGGGTGGGAGAAAGAGAGAGTGAGAGTGGGAGTGTGAGAGAGAGACAGAGAGACTGGGAGTGAGAGAGAGAGAGAGATTGGGAGTGTGAGAGAGAGAGATTGGGAGTGTGCGAGAGAGAGATTGGGAGTGTGAGAGAGAGAGATTGGGAGTGTGAGAGAGAGAGAGAGATTGGGAGTGTGAGAGAGAGAGATTGGGAGTGTCAGAGAGAGAGAGTGCATGCAGAGCCGAACTAGGCAGATACCCACTGATAATAAACATCCAAAAACGAGCACTAAACTTCCTAAATCACCTCAAATCTAGCTCCCCAGACACCCTTCATTTCAAAGCCTTTCAGACCCAAGAGCTAAACCCAGAAAAGAGTCTCCTGAGTCAGCTGCTACTGAAACTAAGTACTCAGCCGGACCCTGACCAGCCCCAGACCAACACAGCCGTCCAAACACCAATCCGAGTGAACCAAATCATTAAAAAATGCAAAGAAACCTACCTGGAACATTGGAACAAAATAACCGAAAGCCAAAGCAGATTAGAATGTTACCGGGCCCTAAAAAGAGAATATAAACTGGCAGACTACCTCACGACCATCAGAGACACAAAACAGAGACAGACCCTCACCAGGTACAGACTAAGCGACCACCAACTGGAAATTGAAAAAGGCAGATACAAGAAATCCTGGCAGCCTAGAGAGAATAGAATATGCGATCAATGTCTGGCCGGCGAGGTTGAAACAGAGATGCATTTCCTCCTAAAATGCGAAAAATTCAACACATCAAGAAACATATTATTCAACAAGCTAAGCCAAACAACCCCAGATTTCAAGGAATTGGATGACCTGTCAAAATTGAGATTAGTCCTAGGAGAAGGAGACAGACCATACCTTGGGGCCAAATATGTAACAACATGTCACAACCTGAGGACTGTTTAAAATTAAGACTGTTTAAAATTAATATTGAACGTACCAAATGAAGTACAAAGACTGTTTAAAATTAATATTGTTTAAATGTAATATTGTATGTACCCAACAAATGTCAAATCGATTGACACCTACAGAATGTTGGAAAACTGTACCTTTTTGCTATGTAAGCTTTGGCAATATGGTTCTCTGTAAACTTTCATGCCAATAAAGCATTTGAATTGGAATTGGAATTGGAGTTTGGGAGTGTGAGAGAGAGAGAGTTTGGGAGTGTAAGAGAGAGAGAGATTGGGAGTGTGAGAGAGAGAGAGATTGGGAGTGTGAGAGAGAGAGAGTTTGGGAGTGTGAGAGATAGAGAGACTGGGAGTGTGTGAGAGAGAGAGACTGGGAGTGTGAGAGAGAGAGATTGGGAGTGTGAGAGAGAGATAACCGGGCAGTGAATAAACTAAACAATATTTTTGATAATTTGGCAACAAGGTCAAACTTGAAAGCTCGCAAGAACAAACCCAAAACAAAAAACTATGAAAAATGGTTTGACCCAGATTGCCATAACATGAGGAAATAACTTAGAAAAATATCAAACCAAAAACACAGACATCCAGAAAACGAGGAATTACGCCTTACTTATTGTCAGACACTAACACAATACAGAAACACACTCAGAACCAAAAAAGAGCAATATATTAAGAATACACTCAGCTCCATTGAGGAATCCATTGATTCCAATTGTTTCTGGGACAACTGGAATACATTACACAAAAAACAACACGACGAATTGGCCTTTTAAAATGGAGACACATGGGAAAACCACTTTGAAAAATTATACCAGAAAAACACACTAAGGCCAGAGCAACACCAAATATGCAAAGAACTGGAAAAGCTCGAAATGGCCATAAAAGATAACCAAAACCCGCTAGACTCCATAATAACAGAAAAAGAACTTTTTGAAAAACTCAAGGACCTGCGACCAGGAAAGCTTGCGGGGCAGATGGCATACTAAGCGAGATGATTAAACACACAGACGATAAAATGAAACTGGCTATCCTAAAACTCTTCAACTTGGTTCTGAGTGTCAGTTACTTCCCTGATATCTGGAACAAAGGACTCATAACGCCCATATACAAAAGTGGGGACAAAGTCGACCCAAATAACCATCGAGGCATCTGAGTAAACAGTAACCTGGGGAAGGTATTCTGCAGCATCATAAACAAAAGACTTATAAACTTCCTTGAGGAGCACAGTGTCTTGAGTAAAAGCCAAATTGGATTCCTGCCAAACTATAGAACATCAGATCATATCTTCATCCTACAGACCCTAATTGACAAACACGTTCATCAAAACAAAAGCAAAATCTACGCATGCTTTATAGATGTCCAGAAGGCTTTCGACTCCATCTGGCATGACGGTTTATTCCTGAAACTTATCGAGAGCGGGGTAGGGTGAAAAACATATGATGTAATTAAATCAATGTATACAAACAAATATGCAGTTAAAATTGGAGACAAACAAACAAAATACTTCCCACAGGGGCGGGGGGTGATGCAGGGCTCGCCAATCTCACTGACACTCTTTAATATTTACACAAATGAATTGGCAAAACTACTTGAACAATCTACAGCACCCAGCCTCACCCTATATGAATCCAAGGTTAAATTCCTCCTCTATGCAGATGACCTGGTTCTGCTGTCACCAACTAAGGAGGGTCTACAGCACAACCTGGATCTGCTGGAGTCGTACTGCCAGACTTGGGCCCTGACAATAAATCCCCAAAAAACCAAAGTCCTTGTGTTCCAGCAAAGATCCAGACATCAGGGACGCAAAATAAATTTCACACTAGGAACAACCAAAATTGAACAAACCACTAACTACACATACTTGGGCTTAAAAATCAGTTCTATGGGAAATTTCAAACTGGCTGTGAATGAACTGAAAGAGAAAGCAAGAAGGGCTTTCTATGCCATTAAAAAATCAATCCAAATAGAAATCCCAATTAGCATTTGGCTCAAAATTTTCAAATCAGTAATTGAACCAATTGCACTCTATGGCAGTGAGGTGTGGGGACCGCTAACACAACAAGAATTTGCAAAATGGGACAAACACCCAATTGAGATCCTACATGCAGAATTCTGTAAAAGTATCCTCCGGACTCAAAGGAAAACCGTAAACAATGCATGCAGGGCAGAACTAGGCCAATATCCATTAATAATCACTATCCAAAAAAGAGCCACCAAATATTGGAAAAACCTAGAAATGAGCAACCCCCAATGCTATCATTACGAAGCCCTGAAATGCCAAGAGAGGACCATAAAGAAGAATACCCTCAGTCAACTAGTCCTGGGACTAAGTGAAGTAACTACTAACACTACTAACAATAACCAGCCCCAGGACAGTGACAGCGTAACACAAAGAATTCGACACAACACAATCGTCGCTAAGCAAAAGGAAAAATATCTGTCATATTGGGCAGAAACAACAAAAACCCAAAGCAAACTCAATTGCTACTTGGCCCTAAACAGACAATACAACATGGCTGATTACCTGACCATGGTAAAGGATAGCAAACTGAGAAAAACTTTGACAATGTACAGACTTAGTGAACATAACCTGGCGATCGAAAAAGGTAGACACAGACAGACCCGGCAATCAAGAGAGGACAGGATATGCTCTCACTGCAGTCAGGGAGTGGTGGAGACAGAGATGCACTTCCTCACAGCTTGTAGAAAATATCAGTGCATAAGGGAGAATTTCTACCCAAAATTAACAAAAATATGCCCGGATTTCAGAAATTTGAATGACGACCAAAAACTCCCAAACCTACTAGGGGAAGAGAGAAATTGTATAACACTAGCGGCACACTATGTTACAGCTTGCCATAAACAGAGGGACAACCACTAAATATAAGAAAAGAGTACATATAAATTATATGAAAGTATATTTATACACTCAGGGATATATCTGTTTATACACTGTATGGATAGATCTGTATTTTTGTGAACAAACATGAATGTTTTTCGATGCTTTGGCAACATAAGATGTAACTTGTCATGCCAATAAAGCGATTTGAATTGAATTGAATTGAATTGAGAGAGAGAGAGATTGGGAGTGTGAGAGAGAGAGAGATTGGGAGTGTGAGAGAGAGAGAGATTGGGAGTGTGAGAGAGGGAGAGAGATTGGGAGTATGAGAGAGAGAGAGAGATTGGGAGTGTGAGAGAGAGAGAGATTGGGAGTGTGAGAGATTGGGAGTGTGAGAGAGAGAGATTGGGAGTGTGAGAGAGAGAGAGATTGGGAGTATGAAAGCTAGAGATTGGGAGTGTGAGAGAGAGAGAGATTGGGAGTGTGAGAGAGAGAGAGATTGGGAGTGTGAGAGAGAGAGATTGGGAGTGTGAGAGAGAGAGAGACTGGGAGTGAGAGAGATTGGGAGTGTGAGAGAGAGAGAGACTGGGAGTGAGAGAGAGAGTGGGAGTGTGAGAGAGGGAGAGAGATTGGGAGTATGAGAGAGAGAGAGAGATTGGGAGTGTGAGAGAGAGAGAGATTGGGAGTGTGAGAGATTGGGAGTGTGAGAGAGAGAGATTGGGAGTGTGAGAGAGAGAGAGATTGGGAGTATGAAAGCTAGAGATTGGGAGTGTGAGAGAGAGAGAGATTGGGAGTGTGAGAGAGAGAGAGATTGGGAGTGTGAGAGAGAGAGATTGGGAGTGTGAGAGAGAGAGAGACTGGGAGTGAGAGAGATTGGGAGTGTGAGAGAGAGAGAGACTGGGAGTGAGAGAGAGAGTGGGAGTGTGAGAGAGAGAGACTGGGAGTGAGAGAGAGAGATTGGGAGTGTGAGAGAGAGAGAGATTGGGAGTGAGAGAGAGAGAGTGGGAGTGTGAGAGAGAGAGACTGGGAGTGAGAGAGAGAGATTGGGAGTGTGAGAGAGAGAGAGATTGGGAGTGTGAGAGAGAGAGAGATTGGGAGTGTGAGAGAGAGAGAGAGATTGGGAGTGTGAGAGAGAGAGAGAGATTGGGAGTGTGAGAGAGAGACTGGGCCGCCGCGGCCGGTGACCTGGTGGCTTTCGGTCGGGCTCTCGGGCGGGGCTGTTGACGCCGCGGGGATGTTTTGTGCGCGGCGGCTCCCGGCACGGCCCGCCGCGGCCAGTGACCTGGTGGCTTTGGGTCGGGCTCTCGGGCGGGGCTGTTGACGCCACGGGGAGGTTTTGTGCGCGGCGGCTCCCGGCACGGCCCGCCGAGGCCGGTGACCTGGTGGCTTTGGGTCGGGCTCTGGGGCGGGGCTGTTGACTCCGCGGGGAGGTTTTGTGCGCGGCAGCTCCCGGCACGTCCCGCCGCGGCCGCTGACCTGGTGGCTTTGGGTCGGGCTCTGGGGTGGGGCTGTTGACGCCGCGGGGAAGTTTTGTGCGCGGCGGCTCCCAGCACGGCCCGCAACTCAAGGCCCAGGCTTCCCGGGCTGCTAGGCTGCACCCGGCGCCGGCACAGCCGCTCGAAATGGCCGTCAAAGTAGGCGAGCCTCCGGGCGAAGGGCAGGGAATCACTTCATTTCCTACTGTTGCTAAATACAATTTAAAACTCAAATAAATTGTTATTTTCCTTAGTTCCCTAACACACAGAAAGTGTGGGGAAAAAATCGTGAAGAATCAAGATGGCGGCCACTCACCTCGGTTCAGAATGATAAGGTGTCCTCACGCTATTTTAACTGCAACCCCCACCCACCTCCGGCTTGCTTTCTGCCAGGCGGGGGAGTTACACTTGGGGCCAGATTGTTCATTGTCAGTTTGTGGGACCTCACCAAGGTGCCGGTGCAACCCATCCGCCAAGACAGCAAGGGGTCCCAGGTGGATCCAGCATTGAGTATTTTGTACAGTCATTGAGTAGAATGTAGAGGCCCCAAACCAGACCTCTGCACGGGGTCCTTCAGAAGGCAAACATCGCCCCTGGCCGCCAGCCACCCTTTGGTATCTCGATCAAGTTGCTAATGTTCAGGTGTAAGCTAAGGCCTGGAGGCCAATCCCAACTGAGCCCAGCCTCATCCTTACCTAATATCCACACATTGGAGCAGGATTCATTGGATGGTGATCAGAAGCAGGGGCCCTCCCAGCTGATTGTCGCCTCCACAGCCCAGGAGTTCTGAAGCCAGTTGTAACACCTCTATTTCCACCTCCGTTGAGGGCAGCCAACTCCGCGCAGACTGGGGATCAGTGAACCAGTTGGATTTTTACAACACTCAACAGCTGCATGGTCACTTTTACTGATACCTGCTTTTTATTTCCAGATTTTAATAATAAACCAAATTCAAATTCTCAAACTGCCATGGTGGGATTTGAACTAACATTCTGAATTGTTAATCTTCTGGATTACTAGGCCAGTAACCTAACACTACCATACCCAGGACCAGTTGCACACCATAAACGTTCAAATCTGTGTCCCTTGGACTTAAGGGAGCGGAGATGGGGGCCATACCAGGGGGAATGACCAGGGTGGGAGAGAGTAGTGGTTTTAATGGGGCAAGGGCATCAAAGATGGAGGGGAGGGTGCGATTGAGCAGATCGGTAACTACAGAAATGTCATTGTGAAAGGAGAGTCAAAGAAGTTTGAAAGTGTTGTTGTAAGTGGATTGGGGGGGGGGGTTTCCAGGGGCGGGCACAGAGGGAAGTGGAGTAGGAAGGGGGAAGGGGGATGTGAGCAGTGATGGATACAAGGAAATGATCAGAGATGGTCTTGTCTGTGATTGATACGATGGGAATAGAGAGGTCATGTGAGATAGCAAGGTTGAGGAGATGGCCATGAATACAGGTAGGGGAGTTTATATGGAGGGAGAGATTTAGGGAGGACAGGAGGGCAGTGAACTCAGAGGAGAGAGAGCAAGGTGAGTTGAGATGGAGGTTGAAACCCATAGGATGAGAAGTCGCTCGGTGCGGAGGCTGAGGAAGGAAAGCAGTGAAGATATCTCGGAGAAAGAATGTTAGAGTACAGTGTGGTTAAAAAATGAATGAACGGAATGACAAATTTAAGCCTACATCTTAATATATTTGAACAGGAGTAAAGAATATTCCGTAAGTGTCAAATTTCTTCTTTTAAATAAGCAGAAACCTTTTCGTTGATGTGAAGTGACGTCGTGAAAATATTCATGTCTCTGGGCAGCAGAATTAAAAGGGCGAAAAAGTGATTTGAATTTGAAAGGAGATGCAGGCTTTTTATAAATAAAAGATCAATGCAAGATCACTGCAGAATCAGAATTTTAATTTTTAATGTGGCTATAATTAAGTGTTCTCAGAAGATGACAGAAATCAGAATGTGCGGCTGGCAAATCAGAGATTGAAACTGACCCGGGGACAGAACAAATCGGAACCCCCTTGCCCAAAAAACATTTCAAACCATGAATCACCCGACTGACTGCACCCTTCCAAAGAAAAGGGGAGGAGCTTATTCAGGCTTGTTAAACTTCAAATTAAAACTTAAAAGCCTAGAAATTGCTGTTTTGTTCAGCTGGTTCCACCCTTACCTATCCAGTCGTAGCCAGAGAATCTCCTGCAATGGCTTCTCTTCCCACTCCCACACCGTTCCCTCTGGAGTCCCCCAAGGATCTATCCTTGAGCCCCCTCCTATTTCTCATCTGTCAGAGACATCATCCGAAAACACGTCATATACCATATGTACGCTGACAACATCCGGCTCTACCTCACCACTACTTCTCTCGACCCTTCCACTGCCTCTGATTTGTCGCGCTGCTTGTCCGACATCCAGTCATGGATAAGCACCAATTTCCTCCAATTAAATATTGGGAAGCTAAAACCATTGTCTTCAGTCCCTGCCACAAACTCCGTTTCCTCTCTACTGACTCCATCCCTCTCCCTGTCCACTGTCTCAGGTTAACCAGACTGTTCATAACCTCGGCGCCCTATCTAACCCTGAGCAGAGCTTCCAACCCGATATCCACTCCATCACCAAGACCGCCTACTTCCGCCTCTGTAACATCACCTGTCCCTGCCCCACCTCTGTTTGCCTGCTGCTGAAACCCTCGTCCATGCTTTTGTAGCCTCCAGACTCGACTATTCCAATGCTCTCTTGACCAGCCTCCTATCTTCCAGCCTCCATAAACCTTAAGCTCATCCAAATCTCTGCTGTCCATATCCTAATTCGCACCATGTACTGCTCACCCACCAGCTCTGTGCTTGCTCACCTACATTGGCTCCCGCTCCACCAACACCTCAATTTTAATATTCCATCCTTGAGTTCAAATCCCTGCGTGGCCTTGCTCCTCCCTATCTCCAGGAGGATGGTATGGTTTATCTTGTCAGAATTTGCAGAGATTGAGGAAGGCTAATGCAGCGCAGTCAGAAAGAAACTCATTGATGACTTTGATTAGGGTTCTCTTGGACCAGGAGTAGGGGACCTTGGCTGATGTCCCCCTCAACCTAGACCAGGTCCACGGAAGCTAATTGTAGTGCACCTTCTGCAATCCTGGTTGAGATCAGCTAAGTCAGCAGAGACCACAGCCTGGATTTGCCGATTAGCCTTATTTTGATGCTGACAGAATCATAGAATCATAGAATGGTTACAGCAGAGAGGGAGGCCATTCGGCCCATCGAGCCCCTGCATGCTCTCTGCAAGACCACTTCAACTAGTCCCACTCCCCCACCCTTTCCCTGTAGTCCTGCAATTTATTTTCCTTCAGGTACTGTCCAATTCCCTTTTGAAAGCCACAGTTGTATCTGCCTCCACCACCCTTTCAGGCAGTGCATTCCAGATCATAACCATTTGCTGAGTAAAAATTTTTTTCCTCATGTCGCCTTTGGTTCTTCTGCCAATCACCTTAAATCTGTGTCCTCTGGTTCTCGAACCTTCTCCAATGGAAACAGTTTCTCTCTATCTACTCTGTCCAGACCCCTCATGATTTTGAACACTTCTATCAAATCTCCTCTCAGCCTTCTCTGCTCTAAGGAGAACAACCCCAGCTTCTCCAGTCTATCCACGTAACTGAAAGTTAACATGCAGGTACAGCAAGCAATTAGGAAAACAAATGGTATGTTGGCCTTTATTACAAGAGGATTTGAGTATAAGAGTACATCTTACTGCAATTATATAGGGCCCTGGTGAGACCACACCTGGAGTATGTGTACAGTTTTGGTCTCCTTACCTAAGGAAGGATATACTTGCCATAGAGGGAGTGCAACAAAAGTTCACCAGACTAATTCCTGGGATGGGGAGATTGTCCTATGAGGAGAGATTCAGTAGACTAGGCCTATATTCTCTGGAGTTTAGAAGAATGAGAGGTGATCTCATTGAAACATACACAATTCTTAAAGGGCTTGACAGGGTAAATGCTGTGAGGATGTTTCCCCTGGCTGGGGAGTCGAGAACCAGGGGTCACAGTCTCAGAATAAGCGGTTAGCCATTTAGGACAGATAGGAGGAGAAATTTCTTCACTCAGAGGGTGGTGAATCTTTGGAATTCTCTACCCCAGAGGGCTGTGGAGGCTCAGTCATTGAGTATATTCAAGACAGAGATCGATAGATTTTTGGATATTAAGGGAATCAAGGGATATGGGGATAGTGCAGGAAAGTGGAGTTGAGGTAGAAGATCAGTCATGATCTTATTGAATGGCAGAGCAAGCTCCTGCTCCTATTTCTTATGTTCTTATTGCAAGGGGGATGGAGTATAATGGTAGGGAAGTCTTGCTACAACTGTACAGGGCATTGGTGAGACTACACCTGGAGTACTGCGTACAGTTTTCGTCTCCTTATTTAAGGAAGAATATACTTGCATTGGAGGCAGTTCAGAGAAGGTTCACTAGATTGATTCCTGAGTTGAGGGATTGTTTTATGAGGAAAGGTTGAGCAGGTTGGGCCTATACTCATTGGAGTTTAGAAGAATGAGAGGTGATCTTATTGAAACATATAAGATTCTGATGGGGCTTGACAGGGTAGATGCAGGAAGGATGTTTCCCCTCGTGGGGGAATCTAGAACTAGGGGGCATAATTTCAGAATAAGGGGTCGCCCATTTAAAACGGAGATGAGGAGGAATTTCTTCTCTCTGAGAGTCGTGAATCTTTGAAATTCTCTACCCCAGAGAGCTGTGGAGGCTGAATCATCTATCTATTTTATTATATATATAAAAAAGGATCGTCTGTCTGTCTGTCTGTCTGTCTGTCTGTGTGTATGTCCGGACTTAACTCAAAAGTTATAGAGCGTACCTACACATATGTTATATCAAAAGAAAGCTTATGATTAGGGGAGTGTCATAGGCATATCTACTTTTTGGTCAGACAAAAATTGTTCGGACAGTATACAAAAAACGTTCAAAAATCCGCTCATTAGCGGTTGGCCAATCATATGGGGGAATCCGCTCATTAGCATTGAGTGACGTGAAGGTTGACCAATCCTACAGGGGGAGCGCGCTGCGTCACGGGGGGCATTTCATGGCGTGTGTGGGCGGGGCCTAATCTTTCAAACTGCCGTTAGTGCGGGAGCGCGGAAAACCACAGACAACCATGCAGCGCTAAACTGATAAACTGCGACCATACAACAGCCAGAAAAACATCAACCGAAATAAGTCCAGCAGCGGAGCGGCGCTGGAGGCCCGCAGCGGGAGCTCATCAGGGCTCACTCGGGCCGGGCCTGAGGCGATGTGCTGCACGCACGGGCTCCGGTTCACCGGAGCAGCAGGGGTCCATCGGGCCGGGCCTGAGGCGCTCCTTCCCCCCTCTCTCCAGGCTAATCCCGAAATAAATCCAGCAGTGGAGCGGCGTCGGAGGCCTGCAGCGGGAGCTCATCAGGGCTCACTCAGGCCGGGCCTGAGACAATACGCTGTGCGTGGGGGCTCCGGTTCACCGGAGCGGCAGGGGTCCATCCGGCCGGGCCTGAGGTGCTCCTTCCCCCCAGTCTCTCTCTCTCTCTTCCCCCCAGTCTGTCTCGCTCTCTCTTCCCCCCAGTCTCTCTCTTCCCCCCAGTCTCTCTCCCCCATCTCTCTCTTCTCCCCCCAGTCTCTCTCTCTCTCCTTCCCCCTCTCTCTCGCTCTCCTTCCCCCTTTCTCTCTCCTTCCCCCTCTCTCTTTCCCTTTCTCTCTTTCCCTCTCTCTCTCTCTCTCCTTCCCACACAGACAGACAGACAGACAAACTCATTTATATATATAAAAATTATTTCTACTTTTTTTATAACAACATGCCCTCAAAAAACCCTCGGCACCGCCGAGCACTCCAGCTAGTTGAATATATTCAAGGCAGAGATAGACAGATTTTTGAAAAAACAGGGTAATCAAGGGTTATGGGGAATGGGCAGGAAAGTGGAGTTGAGGCCAAGATCAGATCAGCCATTGAGTGGCAGGGCAGGCTCGAGGGGCCGAATGGCCTACTCCTGCTCCTATTTCTTATGTTCTTATGTAAGTCCCTCATCCATGGAACCATTCTTGTAAATCTTTTCTGCACTCTCTCTAAGGCCTTCACATCCTTCCTAAAATGCGGTGCCCAGAATTGGACGCAATACTCCAGTTGAGGCCGAACTAGTGTTTTATAAAGATTCATCATAACTTCCTTACTTTTGTATTCTATGGCCATGAATTTAATAGCGCTCAGAGGGTGGGTTTGGAGGTGGGTTCGCTGTCAAAATAGCAAAGATTGACAGCGGGTAGGAAACCCGTTGTCAACCCACCTCCTCGCAAGTCTCCGGAGAACTGACCCGACACCAAGCGGCGGGGGATACAATTCAGCTAGTTAAATGGCTTGTTAAGAGCCAATTTAAGACTATTTTGAGGCTTCCTTCAAACTTTAAGTTCTCCCCCACGGGTTACCCACTGTTTGGGGAACACACCAGCTCAACCTGGAGTGTTTGGAGTCTGCTCTGATGTTTGCAGAAAATGTTGGTTACTGTATTTTTAATACATATAGAGATTTCCTTAGCTTACAAGTTTTTATATCCAACTGTATGTCCAGTGCCACCTCATTGTGATAAGCTCTCTTACCAGTGACACCTGCAGCTGCCATCTATTGCAGCAACATCGGTGCCCTTGAAACAATCAGACCTTGGTCCTCCGAATCCTTCCACGATCAGCCCCAACAGCAACATCACCAGGTACACCAACATCACCAACAACATCACCAACCATCTCCGCCATCACCTGATGCTGCACTGGACACAGGGCATCAGCCCCTGACAACATTGCTGCCCGGGAGGCCAGCGATGGCATCACCATGGCCAGATTTTCTTCACTTGCTGCTGTAAACCCTGGCTGCCACATGGTGCACCAGGTTGACACCATCCCACACCAACACCGTGAAGCAACCCTTTAATGTCCAAGCCATTCCATGCACACTCATCACTATAGTGGTGGGGGGGGGGGAAGTTATATCTCAACATTCATTGGAACTCAGTAAGACACTTCTCAAGGTGCAATCTGTCCAATAAGGGTCAGTGTTGGAAAAATAGATTTCTCTGTTTGACAACACATTACCAGAAACTTCATATGGACATTGGCTAAACCTCTCAAGTGCCTACCCTTGTGTGTTGTTAGTTGGTATGCTTGCAGTAGGATGAGGGTGAGTGTGAGGGGTGGCTAGTGAGATGGGGAAGTGATAAAGTAGATAGAGGGTTGGGTGGAGGTGCAAGGTAAGTTGGTGTGAGTAGGGATATGCAGGAGAAGGGTATGGAAGGCAGAGTGATGGGGATGTGTTGAGTGGCACAGTAGGGTGAGTTTGAGTGTGGCTTTGCAGTAACGTTTCGTGATCCACTGAGATAATTGAAAGGTTGGCACCACTGCAGCCAGGGGCCCCTGACGACATCCCTGCTTTTGCCCTCCTGTGCAATGTGCAACCAGGCTGCATTGGTGTCTAGGGAGGTCTCTTCAGCCCTTGGAAGGGAAGAGGACCTCCCTGCGTGCTGTGACTCCCGTCATAAGCATATGGAGGGAGTCATTGGAGAGCCTGGGTGCAAGCATCCACCTTTGTGCAGTGCTTGTCAGTGTTTGCAGCACCTCAATGCTGTCAAACACTGAAAGAACAACTGTCAAACTCCATGTGGACATGGTCCCTTTAAGGAACCCGGCTAGTGACGCATCATCAAATGACGTAATCAGACCCGCTTCCTGTTAATTGGCCAGGAAGCCCACAGGGCGGGCTTAACAAAGCCAATCAAGGGAAAATCCCGTTTACAGAGCGGCTGCAGCTGGGAGCGGGACCAGAACCCGGAAACCAGCTCTCACGACCCCATCCCACCTCCTCCATTAAATTTGCGGCATATGCCTCCATTTATAAAGCCCAGGATCCTGTATGCTTTTTTAACCACTTTCTCAACCTGCCCTGACACATTCAACGATTTGTGCACATATACCCCAGGTTTCTCTGTTCATGCACCCCTTTAGGATTGTACCCTTTAGTTTATATTGCCTCTCCTCATTCTTCCTACCAAAACGTATCATTTCGCACTTTTCTGCACTAAATGTCATCTGCCACTCCCCTAAACCTTTCCACCATCTACAAGGCACAAGTAAGGAGTGTGATGGAATATTCTCCACTTGCCTGGATGAGTGCAGCTCCAACAACACACAAGAAGCTCGACACCATCCAAGACACAAAGCAGCCCGCTTGATTAGCACCCCATCCACCACCTTAAACATTCACTCCCTCCACCACCGGTGTACCGTAGCTGCAGTGTGTACCATTTACAAGATGCACTGCAGTAACTCGCCAAGGCTTCTGTGGCAGCACCTCCCAAACCCATGACCTCTTCCACCTAGAAGGACAAGGGCAGCAGGCGCATGGGAATGCCATCACCTCCAAGTTCCCCGCCAAGTCACACGCCATCCTGACTTAGAAGTATATCGCTAATCCTACATCGTCAAAATCCTGGAACTCCCCCCCTAACAGCACTGTGGGAGTACCTTCACCACACAAACTGCAGCGGTTCAAGAAGGCTGTTCACCACCACCTTCTGAAGAGCAATTATGGATGGGCAATAAATGCTGGCCTTGCCAGCGATACCCACATCCTATAAACAAATAAAAAATAAATCTGCCTGTTGATGTCCTCTTGAAGTCTATCACTCTCCTCCTCACTGTTCACTATACTTCAAGTTTTGTGCCATCTGCAAATTTTGAAATTGTGCCCTGTACACCCAAGTCCAAGTCATTAATATATATCAAGAAACGCAGTGGTCCTAGAACCGACCCCTGGGGAACACCACTGTATAATTTCCTCCAGTCCGAAAAACAACCTTTCACCACTACTCACTGTGTCCTGTGACTTAGCCAATTTCGTATCCATGCTGCTGCTGTCCCTTTTATTCCATGGGTTTCAACTTTGCTGGCAAACCTATTATGTGGCACTTTATCAAACGCCTTTTGGAAGCCCATGTACACCACACAATTAATCCATACTTGTCCAAGTGACTGTTAATTTTGTCCCGGTTTATCGTTTCTCAAAGCTTCCCCACTACCGAGGTTAAACTGACTGGTCTCTTCTTCTTAGGCAGTCCCTCAGAACCGAGGATGGCTTGCTTCCACACTAAAAATGAGTTCTCAGGCGACTGATGAGTCCAATGCAGGACCTACAGTCTCTGTTACAGGTGGGGCAGACGGTGGTAGAAGGGGCGGGTGGGTGGGGTGCTTGGGTTGACATGCACTCCTTGCGCTGCCTGCGCTTGGCTTCCGCTTGCTCCCGGCGAAGAGACTCGAGGTTTTCGGCGCCTTCCTGGGTGCTTCGCCTCCACTTTGTGCGGTCTTGGGCCAGGGATTCCCAGGTGTCGGTGGGGATGTTACACTTTTTCAAGGAGGATTTGAGGGTGTCCTTGAAGTGTTTCCTCTGCCCACCTGGGGCTCTATTGCCATGCCGGAGCTCCGAGTAGAGCGCTTGTTTTGGGAGTCTCGTATCAGGCATGTGGATAATGTGAACCATCCATCGGAGCTGATCGAGCGTGGTCAAAGCTTCGATGCTGGGGATGTTGGCCTGAGCGAGAACACTGACGTTGGTGCGCCTATCCTGCCAATGGATTTGCAGGATCTTGCGGAGACAGCGTTGGTAGTACCTCTCCAGTGCTTTGAGGTGCCTGCTGTACATGGTCCATGTCTCTGAGGCATACAGCAGGGCGGGTATCACTGCTGCTCTGTAGACCATGAGCTTAGTGCCGGGTTTGAGGTCTGGTCTGCTAACTGGTCTACAGTTGCTGGGTTTACCCTTACACCCTTTTTTGAACAATGGTGTAACATTTGCAATTCTCCAGTCCTCTGACACCACCCCCATATCTAAGGAGGATTGGAAGATTATGGCCAGTACCTCCGCAATTTCCATCCTTACCTCCCTCAGAATCCTAGGATGCATCCCATCTGGTCCTGATGACTTATCTATTTAAGTACAGCAAGCCTTTTTAGTGCCTCCTCTTTATCAATTTTTAATCCCATCCAGTAGCTGAACTACTTCCTCTTTCACTATGACTTTGGCAGCATCCTCTTCCTTGGTAAAGACAGATGAAAAGTACTCATTTAGTACCTCAGCCATGCCCTCTGCCTCCATGCGTAGGTCTCCTTTTTGGTCCCTAATCGGTCCCACCCCTCCTCTTACTACCCATTTATTATTTATATGCCTGTAGAAGACTTTTGGATTTCTTTTTATGTTAGCTGCCAATTTATTCTAATATTCTCTCTTTGCCCCTCTTATTTCCTTTTTCACTTCCCCTCTGCACTTTGTATATTCAACCTGGTTCTCACTTGTATTCTCAACCTGACATCTGTCATGCGCTCCCTTTTACTGGCTTTGGTTGCCCTACTTTTCCCCCTCGTGGGAATGTACCTCTACTGTACCCGAACCATCTCCTCTTTAAGCATCAAGCCCATTGTTTGATTACAGTTTTGCCTGCCAATCTTTGATTCCAATTTACCCGGGCCAGATCCGTTCTCAACCCACTGAAACTGGCCCTCCTCCAATTACGTATTTTTACTCTAGATTGCTCCCTGTTCTTTTCCATAGCTAATCTAAACCTTATGATACTGTTCCCTAAATGTTCCCCTATTGACACTTGCTCCACTTAACCCACCTCATTCCCCAGAACCAGATTTAGCAATGTCTCCTTCCTCATTGGGCCGGAAATGTACTGATCAGGAAAGTTCTCCTGAACACACTTCAGAAATTCTTCCCCCTCTCTGCCCTTAACACTATTACTATCCCAGTCAATATTAGGATAGTTGAAGTCCCCCATTATCACTACTCTATAGTTCTTGCACCTCTCTGTAATTTCCCTGCAAATTTGCTCCTCTATATCTTTCCCACTAGTTGGGAAATACACCTAGTTGTGTAATGGCACTTCTATTGTTTCTCAACTCTAACCAAATAGATTCTGTCCTTGACCCCTCCAGGACATCCTTTCTCTCCAGCACTGTAATATTCTCCTTAATCAAGACTGCCAGACCACCTCCTATCTTTCCTTCCCTATCTTTCCTGAACACCTTATATCCAGGAATATTTAGGACCCAATCCTGCCCTTTTTTGAGCCAGGTCTCCGTTATCGCCACGACAACATATTCCCATGTGGCTATTTGCGCCTGCAGCTCACCAACCTTATTTACCACACTTTGTGCATTTACACACAAGCACTGTAAATCAGACCTTCTTGTATTCTCTCTTAGTCTGGACCCACCTAATACTTTACTATTTCTTACTCCAGTGCTATCTGTCTCTCCCAATCCTGTGTGCACCTTGGGGGAAAAATTTGGTTGGTTAGCACCTCCGGGGGCGCTAACGGGGTGCTAACGACTTACCACCCGAGCACAGCGATTTTAGCACCATCCGAGAAATTGACCTGCCGGTTTGCGGTGGCGCTAAACACTACCACCATGATCTCCTGCGCCCGGAGATCGTGACGTCATCGAAGCGCGCAACGCCCCGGTAGCGCCCCTGACCAGAAATTGATTCTCACCCCCTGCCTCAGCGCCTGCTGCTAGGAACAACAGGTAGAGGGGGATGTTTTGCAGTCAGCTCGGAGCTGGGGGAGTGCGATTTAAAGTCATGCGCTTCCTGCTTTTTCCTGTCGGAAAAATATTCTGCATACACAGGTTGAGAGATGGAGAGAGGCGCCTGGAGGCATTTAACACTGTTCTACAGGGAGTTTTGTTCCTCAGCAAGCCTTTTCAGGTTCCCATTTCTGTCAGCTTTATTACTACCATATTTAGAAGATTAAATGGGGGCTGTACTAACTCGGGACGTCGTCCTCCAGCTTCACCTTCGGAGGCAGCGGAGGCAAAGAGAGAGAGTGGCAAACGTGGCCAGAGGGAGGAGGGCCAATAGGCCTCTGCAGAGGAGACCTTACCCTCCCAGGGTATTCCGGGAGCAATTCTCATACATTCATCTGTCCAAGGAGCAGTGTTTTAGAAGGCTCCGCTTCAGCAAGGAGGTGGTCATAGAGTTTTGCCACCTCCTGCAGCCAGAGCTCCAGCCTTGGCTCAGGTCCAGGATGTCTCTGTCGGTGGCAGTGAAGGTGATGGTGGCTCTCAATTTCTATGCCAGAGGCTCCTTCCAGGCTTCAACTGGGGATATAGCGAATATCTCCCAGTTTGCCGTCCATTGTTGAATCTGGGAGGTCACAAATGCTCTATACCAAAGGAGAAGGGAATACATCTCTTTCCCCATGACCCAAGACAAACAGCGTGAATGCACGTGTGACTATGCTAGGATAGCAGGCTTCCCCATGGCTCAGGGCGCCATTGACTGCACGCATGTGGCATTGCAGGGACCTCATGAAAATGCAGAGGTTTTCTGCAACTGCAATGGCTTCCACTCTCTCAACGTCCAGTTGGTGTGCGACCACAGACAGCGCATCCTCGCCGTCAATGCCCGCTATCCTGGCAGCAGCCACGATGCATTCATCCTGTGCCAAACTGGTGTCCCAGACCTGTTCCAGCCACCACATCAACCTCGTGGCTGGCTCCTCAGGGACAAGGGTTATCCCCTCTGCATCTGGCTGATGACACCGCTCCATAACCCCGACACTCCTGCTGAGCTCGCATACAATGAGAGCCATTGCGCCACTAGGAACGTCAGTGAACAGACGATCGGTGTCTTGAAGCAATGGTTCCGGTGTCTTGGCCACTCTGGAGGAGCCCTGCAGTACTCTCCTGCACGAGTCTCGCTTTTCATTCTTGTGTGCTTCACAACCTCGTAATTATGAGGACCCAGCCATTACCACCAGGGATTGGTGCACCACCTTGTTGTGTCCGTCAGTAGTAAGACATAGACTGCAGGAGAACGGTACAACATGTATTTACTCAACGTGGCTCACTCTGGAACTGAACTGTACAGATTACTACTCAGTGCTATATACAGGTGTGGTCACTGCCGGTACTACAGTATACATGAGCTGTAAAAAGTAGTTCCCCCCTTAAAAGGTATATACATTACAATTCCTCCCCTTTTAGATTAACAGTACCATAACACTCATTTAACAATTAAATATCAAACTAATTACAATTAACACTTTTAACATACAACGTTAGCTGAAAATAGTCCATTTATATATTCAGTCTTTGGGGAGACTTTCTGATCCTTTCTGGATAGCGCCTTTCCCGAGTGTCTCGCTCTTGGTGTGGAGGCGATTCTGGCACCCTGTCGTCGGTTGGGTCATCAGCTTCCAATGCTACTGTTTCTGGGGTAGATGCGACCTGTACGTCGGGTTCCTCACCAGGCACGTATGGGCGAGGCATGGGGTTGACTTGTTCCTGTGACTCTAGGATCTGGTCAGCATGGCGTCTCACGATGTTCTCCCCAACGTCCACTGTGTACATTAGTGGGCCCTGCCGTGTGCATATCGTTCCTGGCTGCCATTTTTCTGTTCGGTAGTCGCGGGCCAAGACTGGTTGCCCTACATTGAAGCTCCTTGTTGGCTTCTCATGGATGTGCTGGAATTGCTTACTCTCAACATCTCTTCGTACGTTTGGTCTGGGCAAATCCAGGCGATTAAAGAACATCATGGCCGGGGCCTGGTTGGTGACTGCATGTGTCGCATTCCGGTAGGCGAACAGGAAATTGTCTACCTTATGCTGCAGCGGAATGTTGTCATTGTACATAGCCTTTATTGCCTTCTTAAAGGTTTGTACGAACCTCTCAGCCAATCCATTTGTGGCTGGATGATACGGGGCGGATGTGTAATGCCTTACCCCATTCTTCTTCATAAACCTCCGGAACTCTTCGGACACAAACTGTGGTCCGTTATCGGAGCAAATCTGTTCCGGCAAGCCGTTCCTGGCAAAAATGGTCCGTAGGACTGCAATAGTTTTCTCCGTGGTGGTGGAGGACATTTTGATCACCTCAGGCCATTTCAAGTGCGCATACACGGCTATTAAAAACATTGAGTCCATGAATGGACCAGCAAAATCAATATGCACCCATTGCCATGGAGCTGAGGGCCACTCCCATGGGTGTAGAGGGGCATGTGGTGGTGCATTTTGGACTTTCTGGCATCCTGAGCAGCTCTTGGTCAGGTCCTCGATTTGTTTATCGATTCCCGGCCACCACACATAAGCCCTGGCAAGGCTTTTCATTTTTACCCCTCCCAGATGACCCTCATGAAGCTCATATAGCACTCTATCCCTTAACTTGGGTGGAATTACCACTCGGGATCCACACATCAAGGTCCCCCGGCACACTGACAGCTGTTCTCTTCTTGTCGAGAATGCTGGCAACAGTGAGTCACCATGTGCTGGCCATCCCTTCACCGTCAAATCATATACCCGAGACAGTGTCGGGTCATTTCGGGTCTCCTTTTCTATACGAGTGTTAGTTACCGGTAGGTATTCAACTATAGTCGAATGAAATATTTCGACAGGGTCCACTGCTGGTGCTTCCTCCGCAGTAGGCAGTGGCAGGCGTGATAGCCCATCATCATTTCCATGCTGTTTCGTGCCCTTATATTCAATCTCATAGTGGTGCGCCCCTAGAAAGAGTGACCATCTTTGTAGTCGTTGCGCAGTCATCACCGGAGCGCCCTTCTTCGGATTAAAAATGGAGACAAGAGGCTGGTGGTCAGTCAGCAAGGTGAATTTCTGCCCGTGCAGATAGTGATTGAACTTTTTCACTCCCCACACTAGGCTGAGGGCCTCCCTGTCAATCTGGGCATAGTTACGCTCGGCTGAGGTTAGTGATCGTGACGCAAAGGCTATTGGCCTCTCTGAGCTGTCCGAGAATTTGTGCGACAGCACCGCTCCAATGCGCCAACCGAATTGGTAGTGCTGGGTTGAAATGGGCTAATACCTCTTTCAATGTGATTAGCGTTTTGCTCTTCTGTAAAGCTCGTTTACATTCGTCACTCCACTTCCATGGCACTCCAGTTTGCAGTAGGGTGTTCAGTGGGTGTAGTATTGTAGACAAATTTGGCAAGAACTTATGGTAGTAGTTTACCAGCCCGAGGAACGACCTCAGTTGTGACACGTTTTCCGGTGCTGGAGCCTTGACTACTGCCTCAATCTTTTCTGGGGACTTATGTAACCCCTCTTTATCGATAACGTGGCCACAATACGAGATCTGTTTTTTAAAAAACTCGCATTTGGGGCGGTTAGCTCGGAGCCCATATTCCTTCAATCTAGTGAGCACCTGCTCCAGGTTGGCGAGGTGATCACTGTCATTTTCGCCCGTGACCAGGATGTCGTCCAAATAACACTGGGTCCCTGGGATCCCTTGCAGGACTTGTTCCATTGCCCTTTGCCAAATAGCCGGAGCTGATGCTACCCCAAATACCAGCCGGTTGTATTGGTAGAGACCTTTATGGGTGTTGATTGTGAGGTATTTTTTGATGCTTCTTCTACCTCCATTTGCAGGTACGCCTGGGCCAGATCAATCTTAGTGAAGCGTTTCCCTCTAGATAGCGAGGCGAAAATATCTTCAATCCGCGGAAGTGGATATTGCACGGTGTGAAGGACTGGGTTCACTGTTACCTTAAAGTCCCCACAGATGCGAACCTTCTTTGGTTCCCCAGGTGTGCTGCTCAATGACTTTTTCATCACAGGGACGATGGGTGTAGCCCACTCGCTCCAGTCTACCTTGGACAGTACTCCTGAACGTTTCAAACTCTCCAGCTCTGCTTCGACAGCTGGGCAGATCGCATAAGGTACCGGTCTGGCCTTAAAAAATTTTGGGCTTGCGTTTTTTTCGATTTTAATTGTTGCTGTCATGCCTTTTAGTGTTCCGAGTCCTTGCTGGAACACTTCTTGCGTGTCGGTTAGGATCTTTGACAGTCGCCCAGGTGTGACGTCGTCATCCTTTTTGGCAGCCACAGTCAGTGCTTGTATGGAATGCCAATCCAGCTGTATTTTCCGGATCCATTCACGTCCCAGTAATGGTGGTCCTCCATCTTGCAATACATACAGGTCTAGTTTTGGTGTTTCCTTACCGTTATATATAACGGTCACCCTTATTTTTCCTTTGGGGTAGACTTTTTGCCCCGTGTACGTCTTCAAAATAATTTTTGTGTCTCTCAAGAGTATGTGTGAGAATAGCCGCTCGTAGTCCCGTCAGTTTATGACTGTTAGGGCTGATCCTGTGTCCAATTCCATTTTTACCTGGACTCCTGCTATCTTGAGAGTGACCCAAATGGTTCGGTGATCCTCCGTTTTGATCACATTATGTAGTTTCAGACAACTCAGCTCCCTGCTTTCGGAGTCTGTATCACTCTTTTGTTCGTCTGAACTATTCTCCGTCACCTTATGTACCTTCTTGTACTTTTCTTTTGGAGATTTCTTATTGCTGGTTTTCTTTCCCGACCTGCAGACTCGTGCTATGTGTCCTGCTTTTCCACACTGTCTGCACACTTTGTCTTTGAACAAGCAATCATTCTGGTCGTGTGTTGTTCTGCCGCAGCGATAGCACTTCTCTGTTCTGTATGACATTTCGTTTGTGCCATATTCTTGCGGTCTCTGTTGTATCTCTGCAGCGCCCCGTGCTGCTGCTTCATATGATACCGCAATGCTGAAAGCCTTGTCCAGCGTAAGGTCCTTTCCAGATAAAAGCCGTTTCTGGGTTCCTTCACTTTGAAGCCCACACACAAACTTGTCACTTAAGGTATCTGCCAGTCCCGTTCCAAACTGGCAGTGTTTCGATAGTTTGCGCAGTTCTGTTAAATATTCAGCATTGCTTTCATCCTTATGCTGGTTCCGTTTGTGAAACTTGAATCTTTCTGCTATCAGCAGCGGTGTGGGGTTTAAATGTTCCTGTAGTATCATCACTATGTCTCCAAAACTCTTTTCCACTGGCTTCGCTGGGGTTATGAGATTTCGTAATAAGCCATACGTCTTTGCACCCATTAAATTTAACAATACCGGCGCTTTCTTGTCATCTGACACCTCATTTGCCTTGCAGTATACCTCTATTCGTTCGACATATGTAGTCCAATCTTCGACTTCATTGTCAAATGCGGTGATACTGCCACTCTTCGGCATTTTGGGTGTGGTTTAAAATGGCTTAAAATGGCATCTCCTGCACTTTCCTTCCTCCCCCGCTGCTGCCAACGCCGCTCTCAGCGGTCCTCGTGGCAATGGCGGTGCCCTGTAAGTTTCGCGCGCTTCTCCTGCGCTGCTGCCAACGACGCTCTCGGCAGTCCTCGTGGCAATGGCGGCACCTCGCGGGTTTCTGCACATCTCTCTCCCTCTCCTCGACGCTGCTCGGCCCCTGAACACTGGCTGCGCCCTGTGTGCTCTGCCCTCTCTCTCTCTCTCCCGTCGACGCTGCTCGGCCCTTTGCTGTGCCGCTCGGTCGGGCTCTAGCCCGCTGCTGTCTGGGAAGGGTCTGCGCACTACCTGTTGCCAGCCCGTTTTGCTGGACCACCGCGACTGGAAAGCCAAGCCTGGCTCTCAACAGCCTCCCCCGCAATTCTCGAGTCTCTGCTGGATGACTGGGCGGTTGCCCGTGGTTGACGCCCGTGTCTCTGGCCTTGACCTCCAATCTACTGGTCTCCAGGAACTAATCCCTGGGAGGTGATGCAAAGTTGCAGGTAGGATCGAATTTGCCTCGTCGCCAATGTTGTGTCCGTCAGTTGTAAGACACAGACTGCAGGAGAACGGTACAACAGGTGTTTACTCAACGTGGCTCACTCTGGAACTGAACTGTACAGATTACTACTCAGTGCTATATACAGGTGTGGTCACTGCCGGTATGACAGTATACATGAGCTGTAAAAAGTAGTTCCCCCCTTAAAGGTATATACATTACACACCTCAGGAGGAGGAAGAGGGAGAGGAGGAGGAGGCGGAGGAGGAGGATGAAGAGGAGGATGAGCAGCAACAACGTGGGAGGGAGGCGCTCAATGTTGCCTCTGCAAGGGCCGTTCGTGAACGCCTCATAAGACGCTTCTGATGAATGACAGAGAAGATGGCTTTTGGGATGAACAAGCATAACATTACAGCCAGCCCGCAGCCCCCATTACCCGGCAAAGCTCCAATGAGTAAAATGAGTAAAGTTGTCAAGTTTCAATAAAAAAAAATATTTTTCTGACCAATTGTGCACAACCAATAGCAAACAAGCACAATAATTCATTAACTAACAAAATTTGTTCTTACCACATCGAGATAAGTGTTAACAGAGTGAACCATATATTAACATAGACATCCAACTTTGGGACAAACTTCCCCCCATTTGTTTGATATTTTTTAGTTGTTCGCCCTTCGAGAATGATCTCCCTCCCCTTCGCACTTCCCCCCTTCCAACCCTACTGCTCCTCCATAATGTGGCCCCAGTGGCTGCAGCAAGTCTGGTGGAAGGCTGCTGAGTCTCGGATCCAGAGACTGCAGATGACCTTGAAGGATGCCCTCGACCAGCTCTGGACCTGGAGGGCCCGGCTGCAGACTGCACCAACTCTGCATGGGCAGCAGCATTCTGGGCTGGCTGTGTTACAAGCTGTGGCAAGTGCAATGATGGAGTGGCAGTGGTGGCAGCAGGAATGCTGTCATCCTGAGAGAGGACAGTACCTTCCTGCTCGACCGACACACTGCCACTCCCCCTGGGCAGAACCACATCATCCAGAGCAATCTGCTCGAGCACAGATTGCTGGCCTGCTGTGGCACTGTGAGATCCCCAGTGGACTGTGGGCGACCCAGTTACAATGGCATCAGTCAGCGCTTGCGTGGCATCAAACTGAGACTGCATCAGAGCAGTCTGAGATTGGATGGCACCAACCAATGACTCAATTGCGGCACTAAGCCATTGCGTTGCCTCGGCCTGTGCTGTAATAGATTCTGCCACCTCACCCATTACATGCGACATGGGGTCTGGGTCCCCACGGTCTCTCTGCAATTCAACCATTCTCTGCAACAAGGCAAGGATGGGTTCAAGGGTTTGCGCACAGATGACAGCTGATCTAGTGCCGGACTCCTCCATGCTCTGAGCCAGTGCATCCATGCTGTCGGGCACCCTTTCCATTGCACCCATGAGCTCCGTGTGCATGCTCATTGCCTGAGTATTCATCGGTGCAATATCGAGGTCCTCATCCGAGTCCTGTGCAGCAGAACTCGTGCGCGCACTCATCCTCCAGGGAGATGGCCCCTGAGCTTCTCTTTCCCCATGGCATTGCTGCAGCCCACTGGGTCCCAGAGCTTCACCCACATCAGATCTGAAAACAGCACTACCCGTCGGCGTTCCACAGCGCATGCCAGAGCCTGGTCACTAAATCGGCGAGCTCTCTCCCATGGCCTCTGAGTAGCCATGATTATCTTTGGTGAAGATTTGCACCACCTTGCAGGCCCAGGTAATATGCTGCAAGGAGCAGGGTGTGGCTGTGCAGCATGATGGACCCTCCCCTTTAAGAACTGGAAGGCGCCAGTCTGTCTGAGTACAAGGTAAGAGCCCATGGGATCCAGGGTGCCCTGGCACGTTGGATCCTAAACTGGCTGAGTGGCAGGAGGCAGAGGGTGATGGTCGAAGGTTGCTTTTGTGACTGGAAGCCTGTGTCCAGTGGGGTACCTCAGGGATCGGTGCTGGGTCCCTTGCTGTTTGTGATCTACATAAATGATTTGGATGAGAATGTAAAAGGTATGATCAGTAAGTTCGCAGATGACACGAAAATTGGTGGGGTGGTAAATTGCGAGGAGGAAAGCCTCAGGCTACAGGACGATATAAACGGGTTGGTCAGATGGGCGGAAAAGTGGCAAATGGAATTTAACCCTGAAAAGTGCGAGGTGATGCATTTTGGACGGACAAATAAGGCAAGGGAATACACAATGAGTGGTAGGGCCCTAGGAAGCACAGAGGGTCAGAGGGACCTTGGTGTACATGTACATAGATCCCTGAAGGCAGCGGATCAGGTAGATAAGGTGGTTAAAAAGGCATATGGGATACTTGCCTTCATTAGCCGAGGCATAGAATATAAGAGCAGGGAGGTTATGATGGAGCTGTACAAAACGCTGGTAAGGCCACAGCTGGAGTACTGTGTGCAGTTCTGGTCGCCTCACTATAGGAAGGATGTGATTGCTTTGGAGAGGGTGCAGAGAAGATTCACCAGGATGTTACCTGGGATGGAGCGCCTCAGCTATGAAGAAAGACTAAACAGGCTGGGGTTGTTTTCCTTGGAGCAACGAAGGCTGAGGGGGGACCTGATTGAGGTGTACAAAATGATGAGGGGCATAGATAAGGTAGATAAAGAGGAACTTTTCCTCTTAGTAGGGGGGTCAATAACAAGGGGGCATAGATTCAAGGTAAAGGGCAGGAGGTTTAGAGGGGATTTGAGGAGGAACTTTTTCACCCAGAGGGTGGTTGGAGTCTGGAACTCACTGCCTGAAAGGGTGGTAGAGGCAGGAACCCTCACAACATTCAAGAAGCATTTGGGTGAGCACTTGAAATGCCATTGCATACAAGGCTATGGACCAAATGCTGGAAAATGGGATTAGATTGGACAGGGCTTGATGGACGGCACAGACACGATGGGCTGAAGGGCCTCTTTCTGTGCTGTATAACTCTATGACTCTATGACTCTAAGGTGATTGACATCGCCTGAGCTTCAGTAGCGCTCTGAAGTAACACCTCATTCCCGACGTTAGTGCCCTAAGAGAGGTGTGTAGTGCTTGATTTAGCGCTCCAATCACCTCCAGGGGTGCTGGAGACGAATATTGTGGTCGGCAGCAATAATTTGCGCCGGGCGTTAAAATTTGCGCCCAGCCGATATTAGCACCCCAAAATGGGTGATACCGAATTTTTCTCCCCTTGTTTCTCCTTTCTAATGCTACATCCTGGTGCCCATCCTCCTGCCAAATTAATTTGAACCCTTCCCAACAGCACTAGCACACCCACCCCCCACACCCCACAAGGATATTGGACCCAGCTGATGTTAACCCATTTAAAATAAGTGGATGAATACTCAGGTTAAAGTAACACCAATTGGAAAATCTGGCCCCCTAGGAGTCAAACCTGCAGCATTGCTGGTAGGTATGGCACAATTCCACACTTATACCAGTATTCACACAGTAAGTGAAAGGGCTCTATTCAAACAGAAGTGTTGGCTTCTCCTTCGCTTCCTGTGGGAAAGTGCACAGCTGCACAAGCTTACATCATCCTTTGGGACAGTGCTTTGCCGGGATCTAAGATCCAGGCCTCAAATTGGGATTCAGGCTTTACACTGGGAATCAGGCCTTACACTGGGATTTAGGGAGGTGCACGGGAGGGAGGTGCACAGGAGTGGGGCCAAGGTCGCAGGAGGCACTAGCCATGTAACAGGGTGTACAGACAGATGCTCAGCTCCCTTGACCTCTCGGAAGAGCAGGGCTTCTGCAGGCTGAGGTCACAGACATCTGCAGCCTCCTAGAAGAAGACCTACTCCCTGCTGGACTCGAAGGCCATGCATTACCAGTGGTTGTGAAGGTCACCACTGCCCTCAATTATTTTGCCTCTGGTTCCTTCCAGGGCCCTAATGAAGACACCTCGCAGTTCGCTGCACATAAATGCATAAGGCAGGTGATGAATGGATGGATTGTCAAATCAATTCAAATCAAATCAACTTTTATTGTCATTGTTAGTGCACAAGTGCAGTACAACGAAATGTAGGCTTGCGGCTCCCGAGAGTGTACATTTGGATTAAGACATTTAAACATTCAACATACATTTGGCTTGTAGTATATTAACACAAACATAACCATAATAAAGTGCATTGGCAGATGTGCAGGCTTTAGAGTTTATTTGTGGAGTTCAGTAGGATGACAGCCCTGGGAAAGAAGCTGTTCCTAAATCTGGTCATACGGGTGCGAATGCATCTGTAGCGTCTCCCAGATGGCAGGAGGGCGAACAGACTGTGGCTGGGGTGGGTAGGGTCTTTGATGATGGACCGTGACCTCCGTAGACAGCGTTTCTGGTATATGTGCTCTATGGTCGGTAGCCGGGTGCCGGTAATGCGTTGGGCAGTTTTGACTACCCGCTGCAGGGCTTGTTTTCCAGGGCTGGGAGTTATGTTATCTTCCCCTTCAATGACAATAGCCAGATTGAGTGGGCACTCGACTTTGTCTCTCTGGCTGGACTCCCTCAGGTGCAGGGTGCCATTGAAAGCACACGCGCGGCAATCCGATCACCACCGCAGCAACCAGGAGTTTTTATAAACCCCAAGTGATGTTCTTCCATCAATGCACAGCTGGTGTGCAACCACAAGAAGAGGTTCTTGTAGGTCTGCACCAGATTCCCTGGGAGCTGTCATGATGCGTTCTAAGATCTGCTCAGATCCCTGCCCTGACTGCTGAGATGTTTTTGGCCTCTGCCTTCTGGGTTTTGGAGCCCCTGAGGGCCCCACCAAAGACTGCTCCACCTGCGCATGCGCCAGGGCAAATTCAGCCATCGGGAGACAAGGCAGGATTTCTGGTGCTGGCTGGGGGTGGGCAGGGTGAGGGCAATGGGTGAGAAGTGAAAGCACTTTGAGTGGCGTTCCCACTTCCATGTCCCCATTAGCCATCATTCCTCTCCTGGGCAGACGCCAGATCACTCCTACCACTATACTGCAGAGCTGCTTGGTGGAGATCAGTGACGCATTGTAAAGCCACGGATACTGTATCTGAAATCATGTTTAAGACAGCAGACATGTTCGCATCCGAGGTCTGCACGGCGGTGGTCATGGCCTCCATGGATTCATTTGAAAACCTTGCTTGAAGCTCCATAATAGGAGGCCTTTCTCTCCATGTTGGACATTTTCACAATTCCCTGCGCCATTAATGCACTAGCGATCGAGTTGGACTCCTCCATTCTCTCCACTATTGTGGAGAGTGTGCGTTGTATGTCTGTCAGTACCTCGCTAAGTTGCCAATGCACCTCTAGCATTCTCCTTAACGATCGTCCCCGGGGTTCAGCACCTGTGTCCAGCTGAGCAGAGCTTGGAGAGGAGTGCAGCTCCCGACGTGGACTCTCTGCAGCTGTCCCTGCCACCAGTGGCTTCTCGTGCTCGCTTGTGAGTTATGAATCACCAGGTGATAGCCCAACTAACTGTCTAAGTGGACCCAGCGAAGTGCGAGTAGCTGCACTGGTGCATGGCTGTAGGCCCTGTGACCGTGCACCCTCAGAGGGAATGAGGTCCTCTGAGGAATCGCCCTTATTGGTGTCCAGCGACACTTGCTGTATGCATGAAGCCTCTAGAAGACAAAAGAAAGGGATATGATTCAGTCGTGGCAAAGTAACGAGCCTGACCATTACCAAACTCAGTCTTCTCATAGTTCAGTCATTGATGAAATGAAGTCAGTTTATGCATGTCATAGATATTTGCAGTTCTGTCAGCAGCTATCCGAGAGTTCCCAGTCTCTCCATCTCCGACTGAGAGGGATGCAGATGTGCCACTTATCTCCAGGGCATCCTCCTCTGCATGTGTGAGCTGGACCATCTGTGGCGGCCCACCTCCAGTCCTGTTGCTCTCTACAAGGGGCTAAAAAGCAGACCTGTGAGTGAGTGAAGGTGAGGTATTCACCCGATGGATGCAGTCCATTCAGTAAGCGTGACTATGAGACGGATGCATCACATTTTGCATAAGGATTGGGGTGAATGTCAATGGTGGCTGGATCAATGGGGAAATGAAGAAGTGCATAGAAAGTGAAGGCTGAGTGCTGCTGAAAGTTGAGTGGTTCTGTAAGGGGTCTTTTCAACGAGCTTGTGGTGTGCGAGATCGATTCTTGATTTCACACTGCTCGTGAGCGGTTTCGAAGCGCTCCCCCCTCACTGATTCTAGACACTGGACTTATTGCCAGACTACCTTGATGTGTTGGCCCAACTTGTGACTCGGAAGACAAATGGATCAGGTGAGACAAGGTAGGTTTTAAAATTAATGGTTTCTTTATTTATAAGGAGAATAAAAACACAGGGAACAAAGAAACAACACAGACAAAATCATTAACACGCCTCCCAATGGGAACTAAAATTTAACACACAAGAATTACTTTGACTATCTTAAAATACATCAATTCATTAGCTGCAGTATAATAAAACGGGGGTGGGGAAAGCGCGCGGTACAACGAAGGATAAATAACACTCCTGATTACAAAGCCCTTAATATTAAAACCCTCCCGTCTCTAAAGTATCCCTCTACTAGGTCAGCTAGGTGGAGTTGGGCCTCTATGCTCACCAGGGTTTTAAAACTGTCCTCGACCTTGGTGCTCCTGTAGCTTCCGGGATTCCCGATTGATCTTCCTTCTGGGACGGGCTCCTGAACCTGCTCTCCTGCTCGAACTTGTAGAACCTCCGTGCTCCTCGAACCGAAATCGAACCTCCTAATCAGACCTCTCCACTCGAACCGTTCAACTTAACCTTAACCTCTCGTTGTTCTCTGCCTCCGATCGTACCTTCTGCCTGTCGATTTTCCCCCAACAGTTATACCGTTTCCTTGCCCTTATCTTTGGCGCCCAATCAGGGGTTTTCTTTTGTCAAAGTTTTGGGCCGGCTACTTTGACAAAAGCTGGTACTTTAGTTTAACGACTTTAATCGTGGCCGAAACCAAACTGATGGGTTATGTCCCGTGTCCCGCTGAGTTTGATGCAGATAATGGGTCTTGTCTGTGCTCTGTGATTTCAGTGATGGGTTTACGTTTATCTGGCGATTAACATGACCTTTTCAAGTGCAAGTCCTTTGTTTTTGACTTCGTTACTGCTGCTATCTTTATTACCATATCAATTGCAGTCAGTCTGGAATTTTCCAATCGGTGGTGACTCAGGTTTCTTTAAGGTATTGCAGTGGTATGTCCTTCTGAAATGAGTCATGTGATCTGCCAACTCCATCTTGTGCTCTTAAAAATGTGGCCATTTCAGGGGTTTTAAAATGTAGGCTGTATTTTCCTGGATTTTGCGAATTCTACAGTGGGTGTGAGGAGTGATGTGATGGCGAACACTTGGCAAGAGAGAAAGGCAGGTGGAGGGAGAGACTTAAACCACAGGATGTAGTTGAATCAGCAAATGTACTCATTTTTCCTGATATAGTTAGGTCATTAAATCCTTTCCTACACTACACAATGCTCCTGCTGCTCACCTCCACAGCTACCTCCAACCATACCTTCTTGGTGAGACCCCACAGGTTTCTTTCTCCCTTTGCTGGGGAAAAGTATGTTCCTCCTGCTTCTGACTGCACCCAGCAGTAATTCCAGCGATGCACCATTAAATCTGGGTGCTGCCTCCTGAACACCTCCAATTTCATTTGTACATTGTCCCTTTAAATAGAGCTGAGACCTCCTCCTGCAGGTGCACAACATGCCTACTGCGCAGCTTGGAGACGCAAAACGTGGAAGTCAAAATTAATTGCTTCAATTTAGTTGCGATCTGCTGATTTGACTTCTGGATTTTGTCCACGCAATTCCACCCCCACTCGGAAGCCACCTTCACGTTAATATCAGGGCCATTGTGTCACATACCTTGCACTTTGATAGCACCAAACAACCTAGAAACAGGATGGCAATATTGCGCATTATGTTATCTGGCTGGGCAGTGTTGGTCAAGGAAGTTGATTATAGCTAATCTGCTCACCGATTGGTCAAAACCAGCAACCATCGTCATCACAGTTCTGGGATGTAATTGTACGGACACCTTCTCCCTGCACCTCCTGAAGGCCAGTACGGGGTCAGGATTGGGAACTGGCAATTGGTACTTTGAATGATGAATCCTCCCAAAGCCCAGTAACCCATCCCTGGTATGTGTAGAGTCAATAAATAGAACAAATTCATGTACTGTCAGAACAAAAGAATTATTGCAACAACATGAAAATGTTAACCCTTCATTGCAAATTATGCATCTAAATCTGGTTGTTGGCGGAAACAATTTAGTTTCTCTTGATTGTCTGGGAGATAGAGGTGACTGTCGAGAGGAGATGGTGAATGGGTGTTTGCCTCTTTCTCTCTGTTCAGCTCAATGTATTGGGAAACATCAGAGTGTTTGTTTCTGTCAGATGCCAATGGTTTAATTCAATATGGTGTGGAGATGCCGGAGTTGGCTGTAAACATCTGACATGATTCTCTGACTATATAAGCTGTGTCTTTATGCATTTCTCCACTTCACCTGAAGAAGGAGCAGCGCTCCGAAAGCTTGTGATTTCAAATAAAGCTGTTGGACTATAACCTGGTGTTGTGTGATTTCTTACATTAATTCAATATGACAGCAGGCACTGACAGGCTGGCTGTTTAATTCCTCTCTCGTGTCACTGCAGATTGTGGGGTTGGCAGCATGTGTGCGCCAGCATCAGGCCTTTCTGGCATTGCCTGTGTGATGGTTTTACACAGCAAGATCCCAGCCATGAAAAGAAATGGTGCAACAACCCAGCTGGTGAGATGGATGATCCAAAAGTCAGAGTGGAGACAGACTAATGGACAATTGGAGTGAGTTACAGACTGGCATCTAATCGAGGAATTAGTGTGGTTTAAAAAGTAGAATAATAGATATCTGGGAACAAGTTACAGGCTGGAATCTAATCGAGGGGTTCAGGTGGTTTACCTTTAACATAATAAAATTCCTACGTCGGTCATGCACTCCATTGAACACTTTTATGGAAACAGTTCTTGTCAGGATTCCCAGTTCAAATGTCCATAGTTACCCGTCATGATTCCCTGTCATGCCACTGGCTAGTGCTTTAATAGGATTTCCAGTATTAATCTAATCTGTTACCCATCTCATGGTTACACCAGCCTGCTCGTACCTTGCTAAAACTTTCTCTGTTGTATCTTTGAGTACCTCAAGAAATATATTATAGATTTTGAACTATTTCCATGTCTCCAATTTTGTTGCTTTGAGGTTGTTGAGCTGCAGTCATCTCCTTTCTGTCTGCCTTGGTTCCCTGCTGTGACCCAACTAGGGCCCCGTTCCCTGGCCCCAATCCCTCAAACCTTCTCTTCAGACCCCCGAGGCCTTAAATTCATGGTCCCACCTGATCCAGTACCTGCTGCCCTGGCCTCACTCAGGGATCAGGGTTTGCCAACTCTCTGTTTGAATGTATTCCAGGAGGTTTCGTCACATGATCTCCCACCTCCAACTGCCCCGCCCCACATTTCCGCCATTGTTCACCCAACCTGCCCTTTCCACACCAACTGGGGAACGAACAGACTCTTCATTAGCCGATTGGCTGCTCCTTGACTGTCAGTCAAGCAGCCATTTTTCGGCATCTCCAAAATATTTAGAACTGATAAAGAGAAGTGTTCCATGAAAATGAAAAAAAATACAAATTTTTTCAATAACCCAATGATTTTTCCTCCAGTTGCTCATAGCAGTGTCCTGGTGATCAATCTTTAATTCCTGGAGACTCCAGGCCACTCCTGGAGGGTTGGCAACCCTACTCAGGGAAATCCTTCCACTCCCCGCCAAGTTGACAGGCCCCGTTCATCACTTGGGCCCTGTAGCTTCACCTCCCAGCCCCGCTTCCGGGAATCCTCCCCCGCCGCCGCCCCCCCCTCCGCCCAGCCTCTGAGCACTCCCCCACTCATTGGCCCTGGCCCCAATATCTTCGTATTGGTGCTGCCGTTTCTGTCGATGCCCTTTCCAGGCCGAGATCCACCTCTGCCCACACACGTTCTCTAGTCATCAAATCAGGATCCCAAGGGATGCGTCTATGTTTAACCTTAAAAAAATAGATCAAAAATAATTCTGTTCGTAGCACTCATCAGCGGCCCAGCCAGGAAACCATTTAAATAAACAATAAATACAGCCTCAATTCAGCAGCGAGGTAGCTGGGCATCAATTTAATAAATGCAGACTTCTTTTGTGGAATCATGCTTATTATTTTTCTTGACTTTGACCCACAGCAGCATGAAAGGGGAGTATCACAGCTCTCCCAAATAACCCAGCTAGCAATTACCAACCAATTACCAGATCATTTAACTTCAACATCACACATAACTTCTTTTCATACAAAAATAGGCGTTTAGGGGCTTTTTAAAGCAATATAATTGGGGGTGAAATTGGTCTCCGCCAGTAACGAGAAATGGGCTCGTAGCCAATTGGCAGCTCGTAAAATCTTCGTTCCCGCAATGGAAACAAAAAGTAGAAGTGGCGAAAAACGGGCGGCTGATTCGCTATGATCACATTTCTGCTACGGGTGAAGAACAAGTTCCCCCCACAGTGACACTACTGTGGAGCTCCACTCCACTCCAGATGTTCAAATTGAAGGCCCCGGTGAAGAGGTAGCTTTAACTGTCTGTTGTATAGTGGAATGATTGCACCCCAGGCAGAACAGAATGGAAGTTAGTTTCCAGCCTTTCATTATGATTTATTGATGGACCATGTGTTACAGCTTGATGAATTAAATAGGCAACTAAACAGGTTTAACATGTCTTTATCCACAGTGCCTTTGCTTTTGAATTTCAGGACTGGAACTGCATTTGCCAATCTCTCTGAGGAGTGAGAATCCAAAGGCCTGAAATTTTGGGTGCAAATTTACACCCGTCCTGAACCTGCGTCAGTATAGGAAATTTGCATTGCGCACTCTTTCAAATGAGGAGGTGGGGATATGCTAATAAGCGGCGGTGGGTCTGAGCAAAGGTTTTGAAAGAACTGGTGCAAAAGATGCAGGACATTCGGGTGTAGCGTAAGAATGGGTGTAAATGCTTAATGCCAGAATTTCCCTGATTGTTTGCGATGGAATTCGACAAATTGACAGGCTATGATAAATTGACCCTTAGTGTTAGGGGGATTAAATACGTGGGGTTACGGGGATCGGGTGGGATATGTGTTGGTGTAGGGGTTACGGGGATCGGGTGGGATATGTGTCGGTGCAGGCTCGATGGGCCGAAATGGCCTCTATCTGCACTGTGGGGTTTCTGTGATTCTGTAAATCCAGACCTCTATTTGTATATGAACCAAACCCTTCAGATAGAACCCAGCCTGTAATTCACTCCCCAGTATCCATTATTCGATAAATAAAAGCACCTGAACCCCTCGATTAGATTCTGGCCTGTAACTCATTCCCAGATATCCATTATTTTGAAATAAACCATCTGAACCTCTCTGGGCTCTGATGATAGTGACAGTAATATGATTGGTAATTACCACTGCCTCCTCACATTTTGGTGAAACATCACTTTAACAGATAAGTCAAGGTGATGAACACACCAATTAAAGCCAATTAAAGGCGTGGTGGATCTCAACTGAAGGACGCAGGTGCTAAACAGGGCCTATTTAAATCATATTTAAAACAGGCCTGAACACTTCCCACTGACTTATATTCACACTTTTATTTCAATGTTTGTGCACTAGCACTAATTTATTGATCGACATTCAGTTGAAGGTGCTCATTACCCTGTGCTCCGCTGAAACCTTGAGTGCATTAATTATTTTACGTTTATCTAGGTGTTCACTTAGAAAATTAGCGACAGCTTCAAAAAGCCCCCAGAAAAGCTGAGAACTCACTGAGGGCTAGCCTGGCTGAAATTCTCCCCGTGGTTTCTGGTTAATCTGAAGGCCTTTTTACTTCGGTTTTCAGTCCCAACGACATTTGGGTTTTAAACAGACCAAAGCACTCTGCCACATCCAACCGTTCGCCCCCCAGTTCAGAGACACGAGGGGCCGATTTGAACTCCCTCTGGCTGAAGGAGGCGGTGGCGAACCTGAAAATGGCACTGTCTCTTAGCGCTCCATTTACGTTGCCGCCACCTCGGGTAGAGCACTGAGACGGGTGCTGGTGCGCTCACCTCTTCCGGCGAAAGGTAAGATGCGAATCAGGCGTCCTATGACGTACCAAAAGACCCCGATTGCAATTTCAAACTACAAATGGGCAACCCGTGGACCGAGCAGGCTCCGCCCATCTGTAGGCGACGGGCAGTGGCCTAGCCAGCGGCTCTTAAAGTGACCACCGCTGAACGATGCTCGCTGAACTGCCCAGGCTCCGACTGTTTCTGATTTCCCACTTGCCCAGAACCGGCAAGGATCCGTGGATCGCCCGTTTGGTGCCCGCAGCTCGTCGGTGGAATGCAAATGAGGCCTGGGGTCTCAAAATGGCAGAATTTTGCTGCCCGCTCGGACTGGCAGACCAACAGCGGCCCGCAGTTCCTTTGTGGAGCCGAGAGATGCGCTCCTGTTCCTTTCAACTCCACAAAAAATAACATTTTGGAGGTTTTGGGGCCTTTTTTTGAGCAGCCTCCAGCAGTCCCTTTAAGGATGTTCAGTTAGGCAGCTCAAGACTCCGGAAATACTGATCGGAGCTTGTGCATCGTAAATTCCATCTAGTCTTAACAAATTTAGGAGTGCAGGTCTGAACTGGGTGCAGGAACCTCGTTGCAATATGGAGGCCTGTGCTCATTTCAGGCAGCCACCAGGAAAAGGCCCCGACCAATTTAGCAGTGGCCCGAATGTTCATGCAGATTGAACGCAGGCTTCTGTACTGCTAAACTGGTTATCGTTGTGCCCTTTTAATCCCTGTAAAATGGGCACAATGATGTTGAAGTTAGGCCCCTCTTGACCCTCTAACACATTAAATGGTACGATGTGTCTGGCTTACTGTATCATTCCCATTCTTCAGAGTTTTATATTAATACTTTTAGCAACTTGATTGCTTGGCATTGTTCAGGTAAAGGAAGATCATTTTTTATTGAAGGGAATTTCTGTCCTCATTAGTTTGGCATTTCATTGTTAGGGGACTGGAAGACCTTTTCACCCTGAATCAGCATCACCCACGTTGGGTACGGTTCAAACCAGTTGTGTGAGGGGAGCTTCACCATGGGCCTTGACCCTAACCTCAGAAGGGCAGCAATAAGACATTTCCATTTCCTGCACTAGCCATTCCTGTGGCCTCTCTGACTGAACAATAGGCACTTTTATGCAGCTTTGACTTGGGGCCTATGGACCCTTACAGCCAGCAGACAGAGGAGACTTTCTTCTCCTCGTCCTGGGCTCGAATCGAACCCCAAGTGTCAGAGCTGAAAGGGCAGCATGCTAGGCCATGGCATCACTCAGTTCCCCCTGTGATTCATCCATTGTGAAAGTCCTTGCAGTCGTTTGTGCTATCTCATTGTGGTTTGTAGCAGTTGAAGACTATCCGATAAGCTTCTTGGGAGCTGGTTGTGCAGCTGGGCTTGTGGTTGAAAGCCTGGTGAAGCGGTTGCCAGTTTTGACTATTTTGTTGGCAGATGTTAAGAGTGTGGTCAAGTCACTGCTTGGCTGGCATCACACGATACAAACTTGTTTTTTTCCTTCAAAATATTTCTCGGATCTTTTGGGTTCCTCCAGCCTAAGCTGCCGTGCAACTCTCCCTCCCGAAAATAAGAAGCCACCAATTTCTGCCTTCTGAAAAGTGCTGATGCTTGTCACCACAAGCCATGTCTCATGGCGCACACTGTTTACTGTCTCGGCCCTGTCTTAATGCAAACCCACTTTTCATCAAAACTACACAATCAAAAGCATTCAGCCTCTCGAGCCTGCTCCGCCATTCAATCAGACCATGGCTGATCTGTACCTTAACCCCCATTTACCCTTTGCTCCATACCACTTGATACCCTTACCTAACAAAAACCGATCGACCTTAGTCTTGAAAATTTCAATTGAATACCAACATTCATGCCTTTTAAGAAATAGGAGCAGGAATAGGCCATTTGGCCCTTCGAGCCTGCTCAGCCATTCAATAAGATCATGGCTGATTGAGAAAGCGTTTCAAATTTCCACTGCGCCCAGTATGAAAAAGTGCTTCTTGATTTCACTCCTGAACAGCTTAGCTTTAATTTTACGATTTTGCCTCCTTGTTCTGGATTCCCCCACCAGATGAAATACTTTCTCTTTTTCTACCCTATCGAATCCTTTGAACATCTTCACATATCCTCGGCATAACTAAGACCGCCTATTTCCACCTCTGTAACATCGCCCGTCTCCGCCCTTCCCTCAACTCATCCGCTGCTGAAACCTTCATCCATGCCTTTGTTACCGCTAGACTTAACTATTCCAATGCACTCCTGGCTGACCTCCCACGTTCTATCCTACGTAAACTTGAGATCATCCAAAACTCAGCTGCCCGTGTCCTAACTCGCACCAAGTCCCATTCGTCCATCTCCCTTGTGCTCGCTGACCTACACTGGCTCCCGGTTAAGCAGCGCCTCGTTTTTGAAATTCTCATACTTGTTTTCAAATTCCTCCATGGCCTCGCCCCTTCCTATCTCTGTTATCTCCTTCAGCCCCACAGCCCCCCGAGATATCTGCGCTCCTCTAATTCTGCCCTCTTGAGCATCCCTGATTATAATCGCTCAACCTTTGGTGGCTGTGCCTTCTGTTGCCTAGGCCCTAAGCTCTGGAATTCCCTGCCTAAACCTCTCCACCTCGCTACCTCTCTTTCCTCCTTTTAAGACACTCCTTAAAACCTACCTCTTTGCCCTAATTCCCCTTATGTGGCTCAGTGTCAAAGTTTTTGTCTTATAATTCTCCTGTGCAGCGCCTTGGGACGTTTTACTATGTTAAAGGCGCTATATAAATACAAGTTGTTGTTGTTGTTCAAAGTCACAATTAGATCACCCCTCAGTGCATGCTCTTGCAGAAATTGGATGTATTTCCGCAGAATTCTGGGCTGGCGGAATGATGTGCAGTGGGGCTGACTATTGGTGTTAAACTCTGCAACCTAGGCTCAAATCCAGCCCAGACCAATGTAATAGAAATCACCTCTTCGTTTTGACCAAGCTTTTAATCAGCTGCCCTAATATCTCTTTATGTTTGCTTGGTGTCAAATTTTGTCTGATTACGCTCCTCTGCAGCGCCTAGGGATGTTTTACTATGTTTGATGTGCTGTATAAATGCAAGTTGTTGTTGTTATTGGTGGTAAAGGTCCTATGTGAATTAGTCTGGATGGCCTCTGTAATGTATGTAATGTATATATACCTTAAGGGAGAGAACTACTTTTTACAGCTCCTGTATACTGTAGTACCGGCAGTGACCACACCTGTATATAAACCCTGAGTAGTGATCTGTACAGTTAGTTCTAGAGTAACCCTCATTCAGTAAAGACCTGTTGAATCGTTCCCTGCAGTCTGTTGTCTGATTATTGAAGGACACAACATTAAGACACACGGACATAACATTGGCGACGACGCAGATTTGAACCTACCTGCAACTCTGCATCACCTCCCAGGGATTCGCTCCTGGAGAACAGTGGAAGGAGGTCGAGTCCAGAAGCACGGGCGTCGACCACGGGCAACCGCCCAGTCATCCAGCGGAGATTTGAGCATCGCAGGGGAGGCTGTCGAGAGCCAGGCTTGGCTTTCCAGTCACAGTGGTCCAGCGAAACGGGCTGGCAACAGGTACTGTGCAGACCCTTCATGAACAGTGGCGGGCTAGAGCCCGACCGAGCGGCACAGAAAAAAGCCGAGCAGCGTCGACGGGGGAGAGAGGGCAGAGCGCACAGGGCGCAGCCGGTGTTCAGGACCGAGCGGCGTCAACGGGGGAGACGAGAGAGAGCAGAGCGCAGCCGGTGGTCAAGGGCCGAGCAGCGTCAACGGGGGAGAGAGGCGCGCAGGAAAACGCGAGGCGCTGCCATTGCCACGAGGACCGCAGAGAGCAGCATTGGCAGCAGCGCAGGAGCAGCGCACGAAACCTACAGGGCGTCGCCATTTGCCACGAGGACCGCCGAGAGCGGCGTTGGCAGCAGCGCGGGAGACGCCATTTTAAGCGGCAGCGGGGAAGAAAGGAAAGCATGGGAGATGCCATTTTAAGCCAGTCTAACCACACCCAAAAATGCCGAAGAGTGGCAGTATCACAGCGTTTGACAATGAAGTCGAAGATTGGACGACATATGTCGAACGCATAGAAGTATACTGCAAGGCGAATTAAGTGCCAGATGACAAGAAAGCGCTGGTATTGTTGAATTCAATAGGTGCAAAAACATATGGCTTACTACGAAACCTAGTAACCCCAGAGAAGCCAGTGGAAAAGGATTTTGAAAACATAGTGTCAATCCTACAGGACCACTTAAACCCCACACCGCTGCTGATAGCAGAAAGATTCAAGTTTCACAAAAGGAACCAGCATAAAGATGAAAGTAATGCTGAGTATTTAACGGAACTGCGCAAGCTATCGAAACGCTGCCAGTTTGGAACGGGACTAGCAGATACATTAAGGGACAAGTTTGTGGGCTTCAAAGTGAAGGAACCCAGAAACGGCTTCTATCAGAAAAGGATCTTACGCTGGACAAGGCTTTCAGCATTGCAGTATCACACGAAGCAGCAGCACGGGGCGCTGCAGAGATACAACGGAGACCGCAAGAATATGGCACAAAAGAAATGTCATACGGAACAGTGAAGTGCTATCGCTGCGGCAGAACAACACACGACCATAATGATTGCTGGTTCAAGGACAAAGTGTGCAGACAGTGTGGAAAAGTAGGACACATAGCAAGAGTCTGCAGGTCAGGAAAGAAAACCAGCAGCAAGAAATCTCCACAGGAGAAGTACAAGAAGGTACATAAGGTGATGGAGAGTAGTTCAGACAAACAGAAAAGTGATACAGACTCCTGAAGCAAGGAGCTGGGTTGTCTGAAACTACATAATGTGATCAAAATGGAGGATCACCAAACTATCTGGGTCACGCTCAAGATAGCAGGAGTCCAAGTGAAAATGGAATTGGACACAGGATCAGCCCTAACAGTCATAAACCGAAGGGACTACAAGCGGCTATTCTCACATATACCCTTGAGAGATACAAAGATTGTCTTGAAGACGTACACGGGGCAAAAAGTCTACCCCAAAGGAAAAATAAGGGTGAACGTTATATATAACGGCAAGGAAACACCAAAAATGGACCTATATGTATTGCCAGATGGAGGACCACCACTACTAGGACGTGAATGGATCCGGAAGATACAGCTAGATTCGCATTCCATACAAGCACTGACTGTCGATGCCAAAAAGGACAACGTCACACCTGGATGACTGTCAAAAATGCTAACTGACGCACAAGAAGTGTTCCAGCAGGGACTCGGAACACTAAAAGTCATAACAGCGACGATCAAAATAGAGGAAAATGCAAGCCCTAAGTTTTTTAAGGCCAGACCGGTACCTTATGCGATCCGCCCAGCCATCGAAGCAGAGCTGGAAGGTTTGCAACGTTCAGGAGTACTGTCCAAAGTGGACTGGAGCGAGTGGGCTACACCCATCGTTCCTGTAATGAAGAGGTCATTGAATAATACACCTGGGGAACCAAAGAAGGTTCGCATCTGTGGGGATTTTAAGGTGACAGTGAACCCAGTCCTTCACACTGTACAATATCCGCTTCCGCGGATTGAAGATATTTTCGCCTCGCTATCTGGAGGGAAATGCATCACTAAGATTGATCTGGCCCAGGCGTACCTGTAAATGGAGGTAGAAGAAGCCTCAAAACAGCACCTCACGATCAACACTCATAAAGGTCTCTACCAATACAACCGGCTGGTGTTCGGGGTAGCATCAGCTCCGGCTATTTGGCAAAGGACAATGGAACAAGTCCTGCAAGGGATTCCAGGGACCCAGTGTTATTTGGACGACATCCTGGTCACAGGCGAAAATGACAGTGATCACCTCGCCAAGCTGGAGCAGATGCTCACTAGATTGAAGGAATATGGGCTCCGAGCTAATCGCCACAAATGTGAGTTTTTCCAGAAGCAGATTTCGTATTGTGGCCACGTTATTGATAAAGAGGGGTTACATAAGTCCCCTGAAAAGATTGAGGCAGTAGTCAAGGCTCCAGCACCGGAAAATGTGTCACAACTGAGGTCGTTCCTCGGGCTGGTGAACTACTACCATAAGTTCTTGCCGAATTTGTCTACCGTACTACACCCACTGAACACCCTACTGCAAACGGGGGTACCATGGAAGTGGAGTGACGAATGTAAATGAGCTTTCCAGAAGAGCAAAGCATTGATCACACCAAAAGAGGTGTTGGCTCACTTCAACCCAGCACTACCAATTCGGTTGGCGTGTGATGCATCACCCTATGGCATTGGAGTGGTGCTGTCGCACAAATTCCCGGACGGCTCGGAGAGGCCAGTAGCCTTTGCGTCTCGGTCACTAACCTCAGCCGAGCGTAACTACGCCCAGATTGGCAGGGAGGCCCTCAGCCTAGTGTGGGGAGTGAAAAAGTTCAATCACTATCTGCACGGGCAGAAGTTCACCTTGCTGACTGACCACCAACCACTTGTCTCCATCTTTAATCCAAAGAAGGGCGTTCCGGTGATGACTGCGCAACAGCTACAAAGATGGTCCCTTTTTCTAGGGGCGCACCCATATGAAATCGAGTATAAGGGCACGAAACAGCATGGAAACGCTGATGGGCTATCACGCCTGCCACTGCCTACTGCGGAGGAAGCACCAGCAGTGGATCCTGTCGAAATATTTCATTCGACTATAACTGAATGCTTGCCAGTAACTAACGCTGGTATAGAGGAGACCCGAAATGACCCGACACTGTCTCGGGTATATGATTTGACGGTGAAGGGATGGCCAGCACATGGCGACTCACTGTTGCCAGCATTCTCATCCAGAAGAGAACAGCTGTCAGTATGCCAGGGGACCTTGATGTGTGGATCCCGAGTGGTAATTCCACCCAAGTTAAGGGAGAGAGTGCTCAATGAGCTTCACGAAGGTCATCTGGGAGGGGTGAAAATGAAAAGCCTTGCTAGGGCTTATGTGTGGTGGCCGGGGATCGATCAGCAAATCGAGGACCTGACAAAGAGCTGCTCAGGATGCCAGAAGGTCCAAAATGCACCACCAAATGCCCCTCTACACCCATGGGAGTGGCCCTTATCTCCATGGCAACGGGTGCATATTGATTTTGCTGGTCCATTCATGGACTCAATGTTTTTAATAGCCGTGAATGCGCACTCAATGGCCTGAGGTGATCAAAATGTCCTCCACCACCACGGAGAAAACTACTGCAGTCCTACGGATCATTTTTGCCAGGAACGGCTTGCCAGAGCAGATTTGCTCTGATCACGGACCAGTTTGTGTCCGAAGAGTTTCGAAGATTTATGAAAAGGAATGGGGTAAGGCATTACACATCTGCCCCGTATCATCCAGCCACAAATGGATTGGCTGAGAGGTTCGTACAAACCTTTAAAAAAGCAGTAAAGCCCATGTACGATGACGACATTCCACTGCAGCATAAGGTGGACAATTTCCTGTTAGCCGACAGAAATGCGACACATGCAGTCACCAACCAGGCCCCGGCCATGATGTTCTTTAACCGAAGGTTGAGATCTCGTCTGGATTTGCTCAGACTAAATGTACGAAGAGATGTTGAGAGTAAGCAATTCCAGCACATCAATGAGAAGCCAACAAGGAGCTTCAATGTAGGGCAACCAGTCTTGGCCCGCGACTACCGAACAGAGAAATGGCAACCAGGAACGATATGCACACGGCAGGGGCCACTAATGTACACAGTGGATGTTGGAGAGAACATTGAGACTCCATGCTGACCAGATCCTAGAGTCACAGGAACGAGTCAATCCCATGTCTCGGCCATACGTACCTAGTGAGGAACCCGACGTACAGGTCGCATCTACCTCAGAAACAATAGCATTGGAAGCTGATGAATCAACTGACGACAGGGTGCTAGAATCGCCTCCGCACCAAGAGCGAGACACTCGGGAAAGGCGTTATCCAGAAAGAATCAGGAAGCCTCCCCAGAGACTGAATATATGAATGGACTATTTTCACATAACATTGTATATTAAAAATGTTAATTGTTAAATGAGTATTATGGTACTGTTAATCTAAAAGGGGAGGAATTGTAATGTGTATATATACCTTAAGGGAGAGAACTACTTTTTACAGCTCCTGTATACTGTAGTGCCGGCAGTGACCACACCTGTATATAAACCCTGAGTAGTGATCTGTACAGTTAGTTCTAGAGTAACCCTCATTCAGTAAACACCTGTTGAATCGTTCCCTGCAGTCTGTTGTCTGATTATTGAAGGACACAACATTAAGATACACGGACATAACAGCCTCAACCCAGTTCCTGGTGAGCTATGGGCCCACAGTTTAAAACTGCCTTTAATCTGCCATTAATTGCCACTTTCGTCAAGAGTGGTCGCAGGGTAGTGAGAGTGGCAAATAGAGCAAAGTGCAGTTCCTTTTCTGAAGTCGGCGTTGAGGCATGTTGTCCATTCAGAGAAGATGAGGCTTCACTTAGCATCCATGCCTGACCTGGGTGTGCTTAAGGGTGACATAAAGGGCCTGTGATGGGCAAGTGTTTCATTCCCTTGCAGTGACCTTCTTCACTTGACCAGTTGAAAAATTCACAAAGACTGAGAATTTCCTTGGAGCTGCTCCCGCTCTACCGGCGTAACCTTACCGGGAGTGCAGCAGAAACATGTGTATGGCAGCAGAGCAGGAAAAACTCCTAGGAAATTGTAAGCCAAAAAAAAGTTTACATGGAACAGTGGATGGGAATGGGGAGGAGAGGCAGTATTTGTTGTACCAGTAAGTGACAAAATTCAGCACAAAACATCAAGCATCTCTCAAATTTGTGCATGAGGCCTTCTAAAGATGCCTTTGACTGTCTTCATCACAAAGAACTTCTGAAGGATGAGATAAATGATGAGGACAGGTTGCATAGACTAGACTTGTATTCCCCTGAATATACAAGATTAAGGGACGATCTAATTAAGGTGTTTAAGATGATTAAAGGATTTGATAGGGTAGAGAAATTATTTTCTCTGGTGGGGAGTCCAGAGCAAGGAGACAGAACCTTAAAATTAGAGCTAGGTCATTCAGGGGTGATGTCAAGAAGCACTTCTTCACACAAAGGGTAGTGGAAATCTGGAACTTGCTCCTTCAAAAAGCTGTTAAGGCTGGGAGTCAATTGAAAATGTCTAAACTGAGATTGATAGATATTTGTTGGGTAAGGGTATTAAGGGATATGGAACCAAGGCAGGTAAATGGAGTTAAATGCAGATCAGCCATTATCTAATTGAATGGCAGAACAGGCTCGAGGGGTTGAATGGCCTACTCCTGTTCCTATCCCAATCCAGTTTCAAGTGCTTGGGAATGGAACTAGTTTCCTGTCTTATGGTGCTTTATGAATTATATTATACTATATGTGAAGGGGCCTGGTGTGCACACTGTGCTTTACATCAGTGCAGCCCAGAAGGAATTCATTCCTATAATAACCCATTGGTGTAGAACTGAGATACAAAAAAAATGAAATGGCTGACTTGCTGCTACAAGAAGTTATGTCAGAGCTTCTGAAAGAAGTGGCATAGAAAACTGGCAAGATAAAGCTGACGCTGTCAGACGTTGCAGCCATTGAGACTTGAGAGAGAGAAGTTGTCATGGCATAGTCCTCTTAGGAACACACCTTCTGATTCCGTGCTCCCAGCAGGGGACCTTGCCTACCAAGAGTCCGTGTCGGAAATTCAGGTATATGTTGCCTACAATTTTACGACCATCTATTTACATAGTCAGGAAATTGTGCCCGAATTTCCAACATGTCTTCTAGGTAGACAAGGCTCCCTGCTGGGAGCATAAAGTTGGAGAATTACCCCTATTGCAACATCATTTTGCTTGGTGATCATGCAGGCTTCACCATAGACTAGCATCAAACTAGCTTTCCCACTGGACCACTGTCCCTGTTACACACCCACTTTCTAGCTGCTTGGGTTTGTTAAGCCATCTAACGATGGCAGGAACTGTAGATACCAGAGACAATTGTGGGAAAGTACATTTTATTTGTGACATTTTATTCAATAGATCATCAAACATCAAACTAACATTTAAAACATCTTCAGTTATGTTGGTTTTAGGTAAATTTTTGTGCAAATTTAACAAGTCTGCTCATTATACTGGTATTAAATAAGGCTTTTTCTCTCCATCTACATTCCCTCCTTCCTCAGTGTTACACTCTTTCATACCAACAAAGGGCATCTTCCCCATGCTGCCTCCTTTTAGGCACTTGAAGTTGTCTTGGGAGTTTGGGATGTCAAAGCTGAGGCCTTCATTGATGGGACAATTAATGACCAATTCATCTATGACCCCCTGTGTGAAATGTTGCACACATCGGGGTTTAACACCAACAAACAAAACAAGGATTGGAGCCAAAGAGCTGCCACTTACCCTTGCATGAAGACAGAGATATTCTTACCTCGGTTTGTTCTTTGAAATGACTGGATAATGCAATGCAATAGTGATTCAATCATTGCTTACTCAGTAAGATCTGCCAATTTATGGGGACCAGGGTAGTGCATTAGATTACATATTATCCTTTCACTTCCTGGTTCTGCATTTGAGTCCAAGCTGAACTGGTGGGATGAAAGGTTTCTCATTCTAGTGTCGATACGTGAAATATGTTTGCGCCATCTTAGCCTAGTTCCCAGAGGGCGCAGAGCATGGAATGGAATACCCACCATTTGGCAAGAATTGGTATTGACTTGCCAATTTCACTCAGAGATGTCATAAGATGCCTGGTATGGGAGATCATTCCCTCTCACAGGTCCAGTAAAGGATGCTCTTAGGTGTTTGGGTTGTGCTTGTGAGGTTGGGATCAGGGTATATTGTTGGGTCACAATAGAGGGAGCTTTACTCTAATGTTAACTGACCTGGGAGAGCTACATGCTTACAACTGGGTGACAAAACATGTTCTTTTCCATACCAACTATATCACTCACCTACAGGAATACAAGAATCCACCAAAATTATACATTTCTAAATAAAAACATTTAAATGAAAAATTAGGCATGTTTCGATGAATCATGAAATTACTCATTACAAATTTGTTCAACACGGCATTGACTCATCCTGGAAAAGACTCACTTGTTAATCAACAGATTCCGTTTGTGGCAGACACCAGCTGTTAGTCTTCCTGAAATAACATCACCTCGGAATGTTCCAGAATAATTTCCAGAACAAACCCATTGTTGGCACAGTCGTCGTCGCTGGGTCAAGATCCTGGAACTCCCTCCCTAACAGCACTGTGGGTGGACCTTCACCACACGGACTGTAGCGGTTCAAGAAGGCGGCTCACCACCACCTTCTCAAGGGCAATTAGGGATGGGCAATAAATGCCGGCCTTGCTGGCGACGCCCATTTCCCGAGAATTAATTAAAAAAAGAAACGGTTAATAAGAAATCAGTAGCAAACAAGTTGGACATTTACACTTCCTATTATTTACTGCCTTGGTAAAGAAGGCAGAGTTCAAGCTACCAGGGAGAAAGACATTTATCATTTGGGACCAATTGTTTATTTTTCTGGATGGCTCGTCCATCAGTGCAGTGATCATCACTCCTTCCTTGACTCACAACTGATGACGTGCCAAGGACAGCAGATATTAGCGGCATGATGTTGGCTTCCCACCCCATTTCCTCCCCCTCTCCTCACACCTTCTGAAGGCAGTTGGGGTACGAGGGTAGATTCATCGATCCTACGCTCCCAGCGGGAAGTTGTGTTTGAAGGGAGATAGAACTACATCTCCTTTCCACCGCAGTTCCCCGGGAGAGTAGGGGGAATGCATTTACCCTAAGGGTCCATGGGTATTGCTGCCTTTTGATATGAACCTAGACTATTTGGATGGAAAATCATGGGCATTGAGCCTGTGTTTTCTGATAAGCCTCCCGCTGTGTGCCAGACCTCGTTAGTCGATCCTGACGTCAGGAAATTTTGCCCTAAGTGTCAAGATATATTTAACAATGGGGGGTGGGGAACATCACAGATGTGTCTAATCCATCCCCCCGCACAGCATATCCAGCTGGAATCACAGGATAGGATTTAGTTTTTTCCCTTCACTGAGGCCAACTGGAGTGCCTGGCTGAGACCATCTAACTCAGCACACACCATGGACTATATCATGAACCTCCTTGTTCTATAGGCCTATTACATCAGGTGGTGCATCTACCCTCCGAGGGAATCAAAACACCTTTGATTGTTAAATTAGACGGATGACGTGAGATTGATGGCACTCGCGCCCTTCCTAGACAGAGGGTAATTTCACCCCTAGGCAGGGGAAGGGGCAATATTCCAAACCATTGAACCATGCATTCCCATTTCTGGCATTGTCTCAAATCACTGATATCTTCAAATCGCTCCAATTCAGAAAATATTCCTTGTATTTACTAGTTTTAAAGTCAATCGCAAGAAACCCCACCCCAGTACAGCTTTACTATTGCTCAAATTACTTTTCTTTGCTTCAATTCATTCTCAGGATGTGGGTGGCGCTGGCAAGGCCAGCATTTATTGCCCATCCCTAATTGCCCTTGAGAAGGTGGTGATGGGCTGCCTTCTTGAACCGCTGCAGTCTGTGTGCTGAAGGTGCTCCCACAGTGCTGTTGGGTAGGGAGTTCCAGGATGTTGAAGGAATGGTGATATATGTCCAAGAGGGGATGGTGTGTGACTTGGAGGGGAACTTGGAGATGATGATGTTTCCATGCAGCTGTTACCCTTGTCCAACATCTTACACCAGTCATGCTGCCCTGGTTCCTCTGGGGAGCGTGCTTTGGACCAGTTCTCCTCACATCCATCTCATGCCGCAGCAGCTCGGCTTCTCCATCCATTGAATAGTGGATTTAACTGTTGCAGAGCGTCATCACTTGTCCACAGGCCCCATTTCCTGCCACGGATATTTTGCCTTCCCTTGGCCTTGCTGCATACAAAGCCTTTAGAAGAGCAAAGTTTAGCAAATTTCTATCTGCATAATGCAGCCTTTAGTGTTTCCCATTGGCCCTTTAAGGGCTGTTGCTATGCCCCCCCCCCACCTGTTCCTTTTCATTGGCTGGCGCAATATGGACCGGGAGTTCGCCTGCATGGTTAATGAGGGCTGATCTCAGGAAATCTTGCAAGACACATGCAGTACACGTTTGCCAGGCGTTACGCTCTGAGGTCCCACTGCTCCAGCACTGTGAACGGGAAATTTGCCTCAGTACGTTCTTAATCCATTGACCTGGAGGACTGAACATCACGACCTCCCGCACAGTGCAACAGAGAACCATTTACAGAGGATAGATGAGAAACACAGAAAACAGAAGCACAAATGCTCTGTTCAAAACTACCTCGCGGCACGTTATCTCAACCCCACGTCCCTTTTTACTTCCCCCACAGCTGCATCGAACAAGTTCCAATTCAGTGAGCTTCTGTTATTGTTCAGTTAATTACAAACACTTTTTTTTATAACCATTCTGGGCCCTTTGCCAGCAAATCCATAAATTATAATTCTGACAGAATATCAACATCTCGCAGGAGATTGGGTCTTTAAAAAAACAATAAAAATTCCTTATGACTGACTAATATTGTATTACATTACACTATATATTTGCTGATGTGCTCATTACTATAGGGGCAGGAAGAGACCATTAAACCCATCGAGTTTAACTCGACAGGAGCCTGTTCCTCCATTCAATTAGATCATGGCTGATCTGTACCTCAACTTCATTTTCCTGCCTTTGATCCATATCCCTTGCTGCCCTTACCTAAAAAAAACCTATCAATCTCAGTCTTGAAAGCTCCATTTGATCACCAGCATCTACATCTTTTGGGGGAATGAGTTCCAGATCTCTACTACCCTTTGTGTGAAAAAGTGCTTCCTGATTTCACTCCAGAACGGCCTGGCTCCAATCTTTAAAAGATTGCATTGCATCTGTAATTAAGTGTGACACTTTGAAGTGTGGCATTTGACGTGTCAGAGCCGTATGCTGGATGCAAGATTTTGATAAATCACAATGGATGGGTCGAAGAAGAAAGGATATGATGGGAGGTTGCGACAATGTGGCTGAGATCAATCAGAATGAGGGTGGGCTTGTTGGGTCGAATGACCTTTTCCAGTTGACAGTTATAGTTAGTCTACAGAGGGAGGCTCCATGATCATTGTTTCATAGCACCAGGCATCATATATAGATTGGTTTGAGCCTGCGTTAGGGCAAGACATCTCAGAAATAAAACCAATCCATTTTGGTCTTCAAAGCTGAGCAGAGGCCTTTAAAGGAACAAGCCAGGTAGGGAGCTAAACATCACAACAATGCTCCAGACCCCAGACTACCCATGAGCAACAATACAGGAACTCCACTTGTTTACACTATTTATGTCAGAGGCCACAACACAGTGCTTAGGGTACGTCTGTGATCAAAGCAAATGTCGTCACCAGAAACCTTGCGTTCCAAGATGTCTTTGAAAATGACCCAGCACATGAGCCCTGGAGGAAAACGAGTACTGAGAACCTCAATCAGCAAATGAAGCTATAAACATTGAGAACACCGAACACTTTACAGGGGAAAGGGCCCAAGGGGATCCATGTGTCATTCCATGTCATGGGGTGAGGTCCCAAGCAAGCAAAACAATTGTGCTTTTGTGATGCAACAATACGTGAATGTCTGGTTAACCAGATGGAAGGTTCTTCAGAAACACCCCAATCACAGCATGTCAATCACCGCAAGTCATGCCTTACATGGTCATCATTCATCCTTTGATATCGAAGAAGATGGCCAGAATATCATCTTGTTTTTTGCAGTGAGTGTTAGATGACTGGCGAGACCCATTTTTGCTGGGAATGAGTGTCCGCAGATTGAACGGTGGATCCCAGGTACACCAGGTTGGGGATCTAGCTTTTTCGAGCGAGACTTCCTCAGCTGGCGTTTATATTCAGCATCAGCACTGTGAGGGGCCTCACAGTCGGAGGTGCCTTCCTGGATGGTTTTTCACCATGCTTTCTTATCTTGAGAAAGTTGTTCCCACTTATGGAGGTATATTTGGCACTATTTCAGAGTTGCTGTTAAGCAGTCTTTATATCTCTTTGTCCACCACAGAATCACTTCCCATTTGCCAATGCACCATAAACGATCTTCCTCAGGTTCATTTATCACATGATCTGACCATTGTAGCCATGCCTTCATGATTAAAGCAGCTATGCTTGGCATGGCAGAGCTTTGGGGTCAGGCATCTAGTCTTGCCGTCTGATCTTCATTCATCGGTGATACGTAGTACTACTTGAGACATGCGAAGGTGATGAAGAGCCAGCTTTGGCAGATTGGCCGCACCCACTGTAATGCCACCAAACATTGCTGCCGGTCTTGACACGCCTACGTGGGAAGGCTGCGGGTACCAGTCTTCTCAAGGGCTGGGTCAGCAGGGAGACAGATGGGCTGGGTCAGCAGGGAGGAAGATGCCAAGCTGTGCCGCCTGCTGCAAGGACACATGCGGCTACCTTGCAGCAGATGGGTTGGCACATGCAGTTGCAATCAGCCGTGCCCTGAAATCCCTTCTAGGAGGCATGCTGCAGTGCTGACCGATGGGATGGTGCTGTGGACTGGCACAGAGGAGAAACCATCCTCTAAATCACCTCACACAGTACCACCTCGACATCAATGAGGAGATCGACTGCCGTCTTGCTTCGTCACCTGACTGCAGGGCTCCTTATCCCTTCATTTTTTTCCTGCCATTTCTTCCTCCAGCCGTGGGAAAAAATTGATGACGGGTTAAGATGCCTTTTAAGGCTCTCAGAAAGCGTTCTGAATATTTGTGCCACCCCCCACCGTTGTCACAATCCCTTTTAATTGTTCCCATCTTGTTAAATTTGACTTCCATGTAATGTTCTTCTTCCACCACCTGGGTCATCCCTAGACATGTCTGAGTCTGTGAATAATTATGCAACTGAGCTTAGATCAGATAATTGAGTGCTATTAGCATCTGACCTTTCTGGGTGGGTTGCACAGCACTACTTTGGAGAAGGTAAATGAAAATTGTCCACCCGACCTGTAGATAAAGGAAGAAAACCTAATGATAAACGAGTGTCATGAGCCAAGTCTCCCAGTTAGTTGTGCGACCAGTTTCCCTCTTTAGTCAGAAGGGAACCCTTCCCACATCAGCCTCTCTGAATGAGACTGATAATTTGATGCTAAATTAGGGGTAGTTTCATGCTCTGGACTTGCGCTGACTAGGAACTAGACTGAGCCTGCTACCAACACATTTCACTTCAGACACTCACAGCAGGCATGAAGGGGAGACTGTCGTCCAATTAGCATGGGTTGGATTGGAATACAGGTCTGAGATGAAAGGCCAGCATTACAAACCACCGTGTCACCCAATCCTCAACTTGCTTACTTTCTGCTTACACACTGCCAGTCGCAATGCCATACTTGATTGGTTCCTCTGTGGGCACCACCAAGGTTGTATTGGGATCTCGTGCAAGTAATGCAACTGGCTCAACACAGGACACGGTTTCTTTTTGGTGGGGGCGCAAAAAAGAGCTTGCCAAATAAGGGCAAATTTGGCAATCCCACAAAGTGGGAGGCAGCATCCAAAGTTGGAGATCCGGCACTGTAGTGTTATATCTCCGACGCATGCTCCCATCAGGTATGACTCCCCACTGGGAGCACAGAATTATTGAAGTTACCCTATGATATATTGTCAGCCATGATCTACAGGCCTTGCTTTCCTCGTCACTGCCGGTGTACATGATAATATGGGTTAAATACTGTGTATAAAATAATTAATTTTATTGGCAAAATTGTTTTCTTTGTTAAAGGTGATTGAACAGAAAATTCCTTAACGTCAGGAGTCATAGAGAATACAGTTGCACAGCCAGCAGGGTTTTTGTGTAGCAATGAAAGGGCAATGTTGCTGCTTGTGTATTGAAGAAAGTGTTTCTTTTGAACTTGTTACTCTTCCTCTTCCTGTAATATGTAGCAAATACAATTTTATCATCATTTAGTTTTGACGTAAATTCTTTTAAAGCTGCAATATATTATAGTAAAACAGTGCCTTTTGAAGTCCTCCATTTTGGAGAAGATTGACTGATTTAATTAGGCACACGCACCCACCCACACGGGAACACGCACCCACACGGGAACACGCATCCACACGGAAACACCCACCCACACGGAAACACCCACCCACACGGGAACACCCACCCACACGGAAACACCCACCCACACGGGAACACACACCCACACGGGAACACGCACCCACACGGGAACACCCACCCACACGGAAACACCCACCCACACGGGAACACGCACCCACACGGGAACACGCACCCACACGGGAACACCCACCCACACGGAAACACCCACCCACACGGGAACACGCACCCACACGGGAACACCCACCTACACGGAAACACCCACCCACCCACACGGGAACACGCACTCACACGGGAACACCCACCCACACGGGAACACACAGGAAGGCAAGGGTCGCTGCAGCAGAGGTTAGTTCTGAACCCAGGTTGCGGGCTGGGGCCCACAATGCAGGACACCGCCAAGTTATGATTTCAAACGCAGGGAGCAGGGCGAGCATGTAGGGCAATGTATTTGGAGCTTGGGAGAAAGAAAAATGACTTGCATTTATATAGCACCTTTCACAATCTCGGGACGTCCCAAAACGCTTTACATGCAATTAAGTACTTTTGAAGAGTCGTCGCTATTGTAATGTAGGAATCGCGAGAGCCAATTTTGCACAGCAAGCTCCCACAAACAGCAATGTGCTAATGACCAGATAATCTGTTTTTTCAGGTGTTGGTTGAAGGATAAATATTGTCCAAGCCACTGGGGAGAACTCCCCTGCTCTTCCTCAAATAGTGCCATGGGATCTTTTACGTCCACCTGAGAGAGCAGACAGGGCCTCAGTTTAGCGTCTCATCTGAAAAACAACACCTCTGACAGTGCAGCACTCCCTCAGTACTGCACTGGAGTGTCGCCTAGATTTTGTGCTCAAGTCTCTGGAGCGGGACTATGAACCTACAACCTTCTGACTCAGAGATGCGAGTGCTACCAACTGAGCCACGGCGAACATATAAAGAGAGTCTGGATGCTCGAGGTGAGAGAAGGATAGCCTATGGGACGACGTGCGTTCTGCTGTCTCCTCTCGCAGCTTGTTTGGTTGGTAGATCCAAGACCACAGAGGATTAGTCAGTAGAATCTCCAACCTACTGTCAGCTCGTGCCTGAGTACTTGACTAAAACTGACGGCTCACGTTTAGAAGCTTAAATACAAATGAGTAGATTTTGAAGGGCAGCCTACTTCAACAAGACACAACACTCATCAGAATTGGGCGGCTCTGGGTGAAGTACCATCTCTCGTCAGCGAAACGTCCCCAAATACAAAGGGTTAGACAGGAGGAGAAAATTCCTTTTCAATCCCCCAACCCCCCTACCCAGCCTCCCCCCCACCCCCCACCCCCTGCCCCAGCCGCCCAAACCACCACTTAAAGATTTTAGAGGAGCTGCATTTCAGTTTTAGTTCTGTTCTGTATGAGCCCTCTTTGGAATGTCCCACCCTAACATTTTATAAACCTTGGCCTTTTTGCTTCGAATATGCTCCCTCCCCCCGCTAAAGGTGCTGGCTCTAGCTTGGTTTCCACGGGTGCTGGCTATCGACCAGCATTTCGCTCAAAGAGCCATCATCTTCAACTAGGTAGTGAGCGTTGGCAGGCTACTCAACCACAGGGGCAGCGTACCCTAGTCTGAGCCTCTGAGCCTGTCCTCACCCAATGTCCACATACATTCAGTTTTCCAGCTAGGGTAGCGACTGAAAATGGGAACCCTTGCTGATATTTCCCCCCCTCACCATCACCACCCGCCCCCCCTCAACCCCACCAACCCCACAACCCTCAACTCCACAGGACACTGTGTAAAAATTGTCGCTCATCTACTGCTGCGCTGGCTGAGCACTGACTAGCGACTGAACCTGGCCTGCGTGGACCACTGCACCTGCTCATTGAGGGGAGGCTGCACAGAAAAACCTTCGAAAAACTGGAAAGTTAGATTTTAAAAAAAGGCTGATTTATGCTTTACACTGGGCAGCAAGAAATTGTATCATTTTATGGAAAGCTTTGTTAAAAATTCATTCTTGAGGTGTGGGCGTCGCTGTCAAGGCCAGCATTTATTGCCCATCTCTAGTTGCCCTTGAGAAGGTGGTTGTGTGCCTTCTTCTTGAACCGCTGCAGTCCGTGTGGTGAAGGTACTCCCACGATGTTGCTAAGTGGTTTGATACAACTGAGGGGCTCGCTAGGCCACTTGAGAGGGCAGTTAAGAGCTAGCCACGTTGATGTGGGACTGGAGTCACATACAGGACAGACCAGGTAAGGACGGCAGGTTTTTTCCCCCGAAAGGATATTCCCCGAAAGGATATTCCCCGAAAGCAAGTTGGGTTTTTGTGACATTTCGACAGCTTCATGGTTACTTTTACTGATACGAGCATCTTATTTCCAGATTTTTATTTTAAACTGGATTCAAATTCTCAAACTGCCATGGTAGGATTATGAACTCATGTTCTCTCGATTATTAGTCCAGGCTTCTGTATTGCTAGACTACTAACACAACCATTACACTACCGTACCCAAAGTGAAGCGCCAACATACTGATGTTGGTACTGTAAAAAGGGGGGAGAGCGGACTTTGCATACTCCAGGCCTCTGTTTACTTGATGCCTTCATTGAGAATCTGAGCAGCACAGGTGGCGGTGCATCTGAGAGTTTAAAGTTGCCCCTCGACGGTAAGATGGTGGTGACCTCTCTCTGAAATGCTTCACTGGCTGCTCTCCAGTAAAGTGGGATACAATAACAGCTTGCATTTATATAGCGCCCATGACGTAGTAAAACGTCCCAAGGCGCTTCACGGGAGCGTTATCAAACAAAATTTGACACGAGCCACATAAGGAGTCATTAGGGCAGATGACCAAAAGCTTGGTCAAAGAGGTAGGTTTTAAGAAGGGTTTTAGAGGAAGAGAGAGGTAGCAAGGTGGAGAGGTTTAGGGAGGGAATTCCAGAGCTGAGGGCCTCGGCAGCTGAAGGCACGGCCACCAATGGTGGAGCGATTAAAATTGGGGATGGCTAAAATGAGAGGAGTGCAGATATCTCGGAGGGCTGGAGGAGGTTACAGAGTTAGGTGAGGCCATGGAGGGATTTGAAAGCAAGGATGAGAATTTTAAAATAGAGGCGTTGCTCAACCAGGAGCCAATGTACAGCTCGCTTGAGGCAAAACGTTGAGAGAATTTAAAAAAGGGAAGGGTTTTCACATCCATCAGAAGTACCTCCCCCTCTTACACAAAACAAATAACGGTACAATCGAGGAATTCACATTGCTCTTTGCTCCGAAGCTAGAGTGTCCCGTTAAGGTATAAAGTTGTGCATCGTACAACAAGCTGTGCACACCCTTATAGGAGCCTCTGGTTGTGCATGGGGCACCAAGTGAAGCCTTAGCTGAAGGCCTCAAAGTGTCTTGTTGAACCCTTGATCTGAAAAAGACGTCTTTTTCTAAAGCAAAGGCTGCCTAGTTTTCTGCCTTTTTTAATAACTGGGTGATTTAATGAACTGAAAGCTCAACATCTGGTGAACTATTGACAATGCATCGCCCAACAACATCTGCATGTCGACAGGAGATAGCTGTGGAGTGGTGACCCCGCAGGGGCGTGTCGGCTTTGGCAGAGCTCAGAGGGTCGCCCACCCTGAGGGATGGGTTTGATCAGAGGGTCGCCCACCCTGAGGGATGGGTTTGATCAGAGGGACACCCACCCTGAGGGATGGGTTTGATCAGAGGGACACCCACCCTGAGGGATGGGTTTGATCAGAGGGACACCCACCCTGAGGGATGGGTTTGATCAGAGGGACACCCACCCTGAGGGATGGGTTTGATCAGAGGGTCGCCCACCCTGAGGGATGGGTTTGATCAGAGGGACACCCACCCTGAGGGATGGGTTTGATCAGAGGGTCGCCCACCCTGAGGGATGGGTTTGATCAGAGGGTCGCCCACCCTGAGGGATGGGTTTGATCAGAGGGATGGGTTTGATCAGAGGGTCGCCCACCCTGAGGGATGGGCTTGATCAGAGGGTCACCCACCCTGAGGGATGGGTTTGATCAGAGGGTCACCCACCCTGAAGGATGGGTTTGATCAGAGGGTCGCCCACCCTGAGGGATGGGTTTGATCAGAGGGTCGCCCACCCTGAGGGATGGGTTTGATCAGAGGGTCGCCCACACTGAGGGATGGGTTTGATCAGAGGGACACCCACCCTGAGGGATAGGTTTGATCAGAGGGACACCCACCCTGAGGGATGGGTTTGATCAGAGGGTCGCCCACCCTGAGGGATGAGTTTGATCAGAGGGTCACCCACCCTGAGGAATGGGTTTGATCAGAGGGTCACCCACCCTGAGGGATGGGTTTGATCAGAGGGTCACCCACCCTGAGGGATGGGTTTGATCAGAGGGTCACCCACCCTGAGGGATGGGTTTGATCAGAGGGTCACCCACCCTGAGGGATAGGTTTGATCAGAGGGCCAGCCACCCTGAGGGATGGGTTTGGTCAGAGGATCGCCCACCCTGAGGGATGGGTTTGGTCAGAGGATCGCCCACCCTGAGGGATGGGTTTGATCCATTCATCACGGGGAGTGAGGGTAACTGGTTTGTTGGGAATGCACTTCCTGTCGGAGGTAGTTGGCACGGGTAGATGTGATCATAAAGAGGTTCCCACCCATTGTCTGCAGATGCAATGAGGCTGTGGAGATGAAACCGGTCGAGAGAGCGAGATGGAGAGAGTTGCAAGCAGGGAGAAGGCCTCCCGGCTGCTTCGCCAGCCATCTGCAGTGCACATGTGGTAAACTTTGAAGATTATTGTTGTTCAGCAGCATTTGAAATGTAAACTGCTGATCTTCCAGATAATAGACTATGTATAGAAGAGCTAAATCAAAGGAAGAAAACTTATATTTATATCGCGCTTTTCAGGAACTCAGCACGTCCCAAAGTGCTCTACAGCCAATGAAGCACGTTTGAAGTGTAGTCACTGCTGTAATGTCAGGAAATGCGGCAACCAATTTGCACACAGCAAGCTCCCACAAACAACAATGAGATAAATGAGCAAATAATCTGTTTTTAGTGATGTTGTTGAGGGATAAATGTTGGCCAGGACACCGGGGAGAACTCCCCTGCTCTTCTTCGAAATAGCGTCATGCGATCTTTTACGTCCACTTGAGAGGGCAGACAGGGCCTCGGTTTAACGGCTCATCCGAAAGACAAAAATCCAGAATTATCGGTCAGCTCCCCTCGGCGCTATTTTGAAGAAGAGCGGGGGCGTTCTCCTCGGTGTCCTGGCCAACATTTATCTCTCAACAGCATCACTAAAAGCAGATTATTTGATCTTTTATCTCATCGCTGATTAGCGGATACCATGCGTGGATTTTGAGATGTGGTAGACTGCAGGTTAGAAAGGGAGCCTGAGGAGATCTCCAATTTGAGGTGCGAGGAGAGGATGAGACAGTGTGATAAACCGTGACTGCAACACAGCGACCCCACAAACAGCAATGAGATAAATGGCCAGATAATCTGGTTTTGGTAATGCTGGTTGAGGGATAACTGTTGGCAAGCGAGGAGGAAGAGCTTGATAGGATTACAGCCTTTTCTCAGTTCTATTTCTTATGTAACGCAGAATGAGTCTCCTTTTCTTAAGGACAAGTTCGGGTTACAAATAAAACAAATGATTGCTTTCAACAGAAAATACACCCAGCTATACTTATCAACAGATCCCAAAATCCAGATGGAGACAGGAAATGGCCTTCAAGAAATTTGATCTTCAATTGAGTAATCATTAAAAACATCATTGTAAATAAAATAAAGCCCACCCCTCACCAAAAACACATGATTAAAGGAAAAGTATCTCCTCAGTTTTTCTGCCCTTCACTCCTCAAGATTTATGTGAAAGGTTCAGCTCGACAAGAGAGGCCATCTCACCTAAGTAGCCATTCAGCGAGTGCAAGCCCAGGCAGTCAGTGTCAGCTTGGGAAGGGCAAGACAAGGATCATAGCCGAGCCTGACCTTGGTGGCAAAACAGGGGGCCGGGGTTTGCCTTGCGACACCGCCCCCCACACCCACCCTTCCCCGCACCCCGTGCAAAGGTTGGGTTGGGGGCCCCCTCCGATAAATTCAAGATCGATTGACCGCAATCTTTAAAAGATATCACTGGATCCGCTCGCCCTTGTGGCCAGCACACACGCACACATTTTTCCAGCAAGACTCACTGTATAATAATCAAGGAGTAGGAAACCCTGGCTGATTTTCCCCGTCCCTTCCCCAGCCCAGAAGTAAAGAGGCCACTAATGATACCCCAAATTGCTCTCCCATCTGGCTAATTGGGGATCAAAGTTGAGGCTTTCCTGGCCTATGGCTCAGTACCACACACGTCAGGGTGTACCAACTCACCAGGGGAGCTGGCTGCTAAATCTGACGGTTAGGCAGACAATTAAAGGAGCAGGCTGCAAAGTAAGAAGGTATATTAGGCCTCAGTAACAGTAGTTTACACTGAACAGAAATATAGTGCCTTAGAAATGAGCGCGAGGGGTAGGGCATCTGTACACAGAATTCACGCCCAAAGGGATAAAAAATTTGTAGCCTGGGCAATTCTTTTACCTCTAAATCTACTGGGTTTTTTTACAAACTATGTACATTTTTCACATGATTCGTTTTGCTTAAACAAAACCCTTCTAGAATAACAGTTTGCTATAGTATATTGCAGCTCTCACCTATATTACAAGAACACAGATCCTAAAGCATTACTTGGCCTCCAACAAAAAAAAAAGCTGCGTGACGATTGTAATACTGGATAAATAAAAGCGGGTGAGTGTACCCACGATGCATCGCAACTATAACAACCAATGACACAGCAGCCCCAGCGTTGTGACCATGGCGACGGCTGACAGGCTGCAGTGGCTGGGCGCCGCTCCTGGCTTGCTCCAAGCTGTGGTGCTGGGGGTGGAGCTCGGGGAGTCCACCTTTGCTCCCTTCAGAGTGGGGGCCACCGCTGGGAAAATGTTGTTCTTCGTCCACCGGTCTTCTGGCGCATCTGAGGAGAGGAGAGAGACAAAAAAATGAACCATTAGGAAGTGACTCATTGAGTGTGGATGTGCCAACTTCAGTGCGACGCTGCGACAGAACAGATTGTATGCAAACTGCATGAATAAATTGGCCAACCATATGTCATAACGATAACAGCCAATACCCACAATGCATCAGCCAATATCAGCCAATAGCATCACACTTCCAGGACGCCAATTAATTCCCTTTTCTCCTCCTAATTTGGTCCTCTCCTCTCTTAAAGGCCCTGGCTCATGCTAGGGGTTGGTTCCAGGGGCATCAGCTGTCTTCCCGTGCCTCACCCAATTGTCCTTTCTTCATGTGTGTGTGTGTGCATTAGCAAGTTATTCCACTGTGGGGGCATTGCTGACTCACCCAATCCTGTCCTCACCTTGCATCCGGCAGGGGTCAGAGGATAGCAATCAGGAGTGGAAAGGCTGGCTGAACTTTCCGCTACAATCTTGCTGAGGCCTATACCAACAGCCCTGCTGAGCTTGAGACTTTGATGGTTTGTTTGGCTCAGTAGCACATCACATTTCATGGTCTCACTCATCTCTGTGCCTCTAAAACTGATACATCTCCAGGAATGCTTCCTCCTCCCACCCCCACAAGGTCAGCTCTGCAACACCTCGAGGTTCCAGCTTGGCACCCGCTTCGCTTCCCAATTTACATGCTGTGTCTCAGAGATACTGTCCATAGATATAGGGTCAGTCTTCATATTTTTCCCATGACTCCCTGTACAAACCCCTCCAGTGCAGTTTGCACACTTCTCACAGTATTCAAATGACTCTAATCAAAGTCGTGAACAATGTCCTCCATGATGGTAAGTGCATTGTCCCTATTCATTCTCCTCAACCTTTCCATGGTCGATCACATGATCCTCCTCCAATGTCTCTCTCCTGTTATCCAGCTCCACGAACCATACACACTAACTCCACTCTTACCTGTCTAAATGCTGCCAGAGCAGCTCTAGAAATGGCTTCAATGGAGACTTATTTTGTATCCTTGCCAACAATTTCATCTCTTCGCTACGTTCAGTGTCTCAGGCTGAACCCGACCACTCACAGCCTCAGCATCTTATCTAATCCCGAGCAACACTTCTGGCCTCATATCCTCTCCATCACAAAGGCTACCTCCTTCCCCCTCCATAACATCGCCTTTCTGGCTTCGCACTACCGCTGGGAGCTTCGCCCACCTGGAACAGAGATCGGAAACTTGGGCTCACGGTGTGATGAAATATGCCATTCATCAGGCACTGTATTCCCTGTGTTTAGTTTAGTTTCAGTTTCATTTCCTTACCTGTATTGTATTGTGTGTAGGGCTCCGCCCATACCTGGCCCCTACTTAAGCAAGCCCCAGCGTGTCTCACAGCAGTACAGCAGATCTCTGGATGAGAGACACCTCTCCAATGTGTATTACTTTCTGAGTTAATAAAAGCCTTGCTTTGCTCCGTTAACGTCGAGTCTCGGATTCATTGAGGCACATCAATTTTATTAACTCAATTTTCAACGCAATGGACCAACTCTTGAAACCCGAACGTTTGGATTTGGACCCGCATGCTTCGGACGCATCGGCACGATTCGGACACTGGTTTAAGTGTATGGAATTCTTCCTGGACAATTCCGCAGCCATCACAGACGCTACGGACGCTGAGAGTATGAAACTCGGAATCCTGCGGAATTGGGTAAGCCACCGGGTTTACCCCCTCATCCAAGACGCCGACACGTACCCGGCCGCCTGCGACATCCTAACGGCGCATTACCAGCAGCCTACGAACGAGGTGTACGCTAGGCATCTGCTCGCTACTCGCACACAGCGACCTGGGGAATCGCTGGATGAGTTCCTAGTCACCCTGAAAACGCTTGGCAAAGACTGCAAGTGCCAAGATGTAAAAGCCGCAGTGTACACTGACGAGCTTGTTCGTGATGCCTTTATCGCAGGCCTCAGCTCCACTTACATCCGGCAGAGACTACTGGAAAAAACGGGATTGGACCTGAAACAGGCTGTGGACACAGCATGATCCCTGGATGTGGCCCAGAGAAACTCGGACGCCTACTCTTCGGCCCGCGCCGCCCACGCCGCCACGTGTGCACCAAGGGCGCCGCCATCTTGGAAGGCATCTTCCCCGCCCGGCAGCCCGACACCGTCGGGGCCCCGCTCTCCCCCCAGAAGCCCTACGACAGCCGCGACGCGTCGGGGCCCCAACTGCTACTTCTGCGGGCAGCCGAAGCACATCAGAAACCTGTGCCCGGCGAAAGGCACCACCTGCTTTAAGTGCGGTAAGAAGGGGCACTTCGGGAAGGTGTGCAGAGGGAACCCCGCTGGAAAACCCGCCACCGCCGCGTGTGCACCGTGGGAGCAGCCATCTTGGATGCCATCTTGCCCGACCTCGTGGGGTCCACCATCTTGTGAGCAGACAGCGTGAATGCCATCTTGTCTCGATCAGGGCCCTACAGTGGCATCGGTCACAGTGGACCAGACCAGACCGCACCCATTATCCAAATCAATGGTGGACATTGAGGTAAACGGGTGCGGGGTTAAATGTTTAATTGACAGTGGAAGCACGGAGAGTTTTATCCACCCTGAACTAGCACAACAACTCTCTCTAACGGTGGTCCCTGCTCGGGGCACCATCTCTATGGCTGATAAAACCCAGACATCGACCATTATGGGTTACTGCGCGGTACAATTGTCCGTTAACGGAACTGTATACGATAATTTTAAATTACTAATCATGAAGAATCTATGTGCGAGCGTGATCTTGGGCCTGGATTTCCAGTGCCACCACCAAAGCATCACGCTCAATTACGGTGGGTCCCAGCCGCCCCTCACAGTGTGCGGTCTGGCTACCCTGAAGGTAAAGCCGCCTTCGCTATTCGCGAACCTTACTCCCAACTGCCAGCCAATAGCGACCAAAAGCAGGAGGTACAGCTGGGAGGACAGGCGGTTTATCACGACCGAGGTAGACAGGCTCCTGAAGGAGCGCATTATCGAACGCAGCAACAGCCCGTGGCGCGCCCAAGTGGTGGTGGTGAGGGGTAGCGAGAAGAAGCGGATGGTGATAGATTATGGCCAGATGGTTAATCTATACACCCAGCTAGACGGCTACCCGCTACCCCGCATATCCGAGATGGTGAACCAAATCGCCCAATACCGGGTGTTCTCCACCATCGACCTCAAGTCAGCGTACCACCAGCTCCCTATCAGACCAGAGGACCGCCCGTACACTGCCTTCGAGGCGAACGGACGCCTCTACCAATTCCTCAGAGTCCCCTTTGGGGTGACGAATGGGGTCTCGGTCTTCCAGAGGGAGATGGACCGCATGGTCGATGACCACCACTTGCAGGCAACCTTCCCCTACCTCGACAATGTCACCATCTGCGGTCACAACCAGCAGGATCACGACTCGAACCTCGAGAGGTTCCTGAAAACCGCACAAAAACTCAACCTCACTTACAACGAGGACAAGTGCATTTTCAACACCACGCGCCTCTGCATACTAGGCAGCGTGGTGGAGAATGGGGAAATCGGACCAGACCCCGACCGATTGCGCCCCCTACGGGAGCTCCCCCTGCCCAACACTCCCAAAGCCATGAAAGGTGCCTGGGGTTATTTTCTTATTATGCCCAATGGGTCCCCAACTACTCCGACAAAGCCCGCCCCCTCTTGAAAGCATCCTCTTTTCCGCTCTCTGCTGAGGCCCACGCCGCCTTCAAAAGCATTAAGCGGGATATTGAGCGGGCCACGCTACAGGCAGTGGACGAGAACACTCCCTTTCAAGTGGAAAGTGATGCGTCTGACTTTGCCTTGGCAGCCACCCTCAACCAGGCGGGGCGGCCCATAGCTTTCTTCTCGAGGACCCTCCAAGGGCCCGAGATCAGACACTCCTCTGTGGAAAAGGAGGCCCAAGCCATCGTGGAGGCAGTGCGCCACTGGCGGCACTACCTAGCCGGCAAACGCTTCACCCTACTTACCGACCAGCGGTCGGTAGCGTTTATGTTCAATAATAAACAGAGGGGGAAGATTAAAAATGATAAGATTCTTAGGTGGCGGATCGAGCTCTCCACCTTCGAGTATGACATCATTTACCGGCCAGGGGCCCTTAACGAATCCCCCGACGCCCTCTCACAAGGGATGTGTGCCAGCGCCACCGGGGATCGGCTACAGACCCTCCACAACGACCTCTGCCACCCAGGGGTCACACGGCTGTTCCACTTCATAAAGTCCCGCAACTTACCCTACTCGATTGAGGAAGTTCGGTCTCTGACCAGGAACTGCCGCACTTGCGCTGAGTGCAAGCCTCGGTTCTACCGCCCAGATAGAGCCCACTTAATCAAAGCTACACAGCCCTTTGAGCGGCTCAGCTTAGATTTCAAGGGCCCCCTCCCGTCAGTCGACCGCAATGTTTACTTCCTGAACATTGTGGACGAATACTCCCGTTTCCCATTCGCCTTCCCCTGCCCAGACATGACCAGCGCCACGGTCATTAAATGCCTCAACAGCCTGTTCTGCCTGTTCGGTATGCCAAGCTACATCCATACGGATAGGGGGGCGTCCTTCATGAGTGAAGAGCTACGCCAGTACATGCTGTCCAGGGGGATCGCCACGAGCCGTACCACCAGCTACAACCCCCAGGGTAACGGCCAGGTGGAGCGAGAGAACGGGACAGTATGGAAAGCAGTCACTCTAGCTCTAAGGACCAAGGGCCTCCCTATCTCCCGCTGGCAGGAAGTCCTCCCAGATGTGCTCCATTCGATACGGTCGCTATTGTGTACTGCCACTAATGCCACGCCTCATGAACGAATGTTTGTCTTTCCCCGGAAATCCACCTCCGGCGTATCCATGCCGTCATGGCTCTCCACCCCAGGTCCGGTATTTGTACGAAGGCATGTGAGGGGCCACAAGACGGACCCCCTCGTGGAGTCAGTGCACCTACTCCACGCCAACCCCCAATACGCGTATGTCCGGCACGCCGACGGAAGGGAGGACACCGTGCCCATAAAAGACGTCGCCCCAGCCGGTAACGACAACAACCACGACAACAACAGCAACAACGATCACAGCAATTCTTACCCACCCACTATCCTTTCACCACCCCCGGAAGAACATCGACCAACGGTGCCCCCACCAACTACCCCTTCAACAACCCTGGCGGCGCCCCCGGCAGAGACCCAGGAGGCCACCGGGGACACCCAGCCGACACCCGCGGCACCACAACAGCTACGTCGGTCACAGAGGACTATCAAACCCCCGAACAGACTAAATCTGTAGAAGGGGTGAATGTGATGAAATATGCCATTCATCAGGCACTGTATTCCCTGTGTTTAGTTTAGTTTCAGTTTCATTTCCTTACCTGTATTGTATTGTGTGTAGGGCTCCGCCCATACCTGGCCCCTACTTAAGCAAGCCCCAGCGTGTCTCACAGCAGTACAGAAGATCTCTGGATGAGAGACACCTCTCCAATGTGTATTACTTTCTGAGTTAATAAAAGCCTTGCTTTGCTCCGTTAACGTCGAGTCTCGGATTCATTGAGGCACATCACACGGCACGCGGATCTCCCACCGTTTTGGTTGGGCATGTGTCTGCTCAAAGCTTTGCTCTGTGCAAGCTTTCAAAACTGACTGTTAAGAGTGTTCATTCGCTTCAGTATTTGGTTATGTTAACATTTAATTCAAAATACGCCCTTGAAATCTAATTAAGCTACTTTTACAATCACAAAAGTGAAGTATGGAGAAAATTTAATTCAGCTGCGAGCTGTAATTATAAGTTATCTTACTGAGGGATGCTGTGGTACCTGGTAGGCTGATCAGAAAGAGAGCTGGTGGATGGTGTGTGAGTTTATCAAGATCTCCTTGCACTGATCTCTCTGGATTATGCAGGCTTTGTTACTGTACCAGTAATCCAGAAACCTGAACTAATAATCCAGAGAATGAGAGGTCAAGTCCCACCATGGCAGTTTTAGAATTTGAATTCAACTTTTGAAAAATTTGGAAATAAAAAAGCTGCTATCATCCCTAGCCACCGGTTCTATCCCCTTTCCTAGACACTGCCTCAAGCTGAACCAGACTGTTTGCAACCTCTGTGTCCTATTTGACCTGAACTTCTGACCCCATATCCTCTCCATCACTAAGACCGCCTACTTCCACCTCCGTAATATCGCCCGTCTCTACCTCTGCCTCACCTCATCTGCCGCTGAAGCCCTCATCCATGCCTCTGTTACCTCCAGACTCGACTATCCCAATGCTCTCCTGGCCGGCCTCCCATCTTCCACTCTCCATTAACTTGAGCTCATCCAAAACTCTGCTGCCTGTATCCTGACTCGCACCAAGTCCCGTTCACCCATCACCCCTGTGCTCGCTGACCTACATTGGCTCCCAGTCTACCAATATCTTGATTTTAAAATTCTCATTCTCATGTTCAAATCCCTCTATGGCCTCTCCCTCCCTATCTCTGTAACCTCCTCCGTCCCTATAACCCTCCGAGAACTCTGCGTTCCTCCAACTCTTGTGTATTCTTGCTCCCCACCATTGGCAGCCATGCCTTCAGCCATCTAGGCCCTAAACTCTGGAGTTCCCTCGTCAAACCTCTCTGCCTCTCCACCTCTCTCCTTCTTTAAGATGCTGTTATAAACCTACCGCATTGACCAAGCATTTGATCACCTGTCTCCTTCTTTAGCTCGGTGTCAATTTTTGTCTGATTGGCTGTAAAGCGCTTTGAGACGTCCGGTGGTCATGAAAGGCACTATATAAATGCAAGTCTCTCTTTTTTCTTTTTTCAATTTTTGTCTGATTATCCTCCTGTGAAGCGCCTTGGGATGCTTTACTACATTAAAGGTGTTAGATATGTTGTTGTAAAAGTGACCATGAAACCGTCGGATTGTCGTAAAATCCTAACTGGCTCACCAATGCCATTTAGGGAAGGAAACCTGCCAACCTTACCCGGTCTGGCCCACGCATGACTCCAGTCCCACACCAACATGGTTGACTCTTAACTGCCTAGCAAGCCAGTCAGGTGTATCAAACATTAGATGAAGGCTCAACATGACCATCTCAGGGTAACTAGGGATGGGTTGCCTTTGCAGTGACGCCAACATCCCAAGAATGAATAAAGAAAAAACTCTCCTTATCTCATAGAAGAACTAAAACATAACAAGTGCATGTTCCTTCATCAGGTATACGAGTTTCTATAACAACCAATCCTTCAGCACCTCAATGTACAACTGACCAAATACCATTTATTTTCTAACACCAATGAGACAGAGATACATGGAAAAAAGAACACAAATAGAGACATCCTTTTCCTCAATCTAATTTGATATCTTTTTTAAAAAAAGTTGGATTTTGAAAGGAAATAAAGCCCTTTTGACGGAAAAGATAGGAAGGGAGGGGAGTTGGGAAAGGGCAGGAGGGCAACTCGTTGAGGGTGAGGGCGCCTCTGCAATGGGCACCCACCGATGGGGGGTGAGCATGGAAGTATGGGGGAGTGGATGGTGGTCTTAAGGATGAGCCGAGTGACAGTGGAGAATGGGAGAATAATTGAGGTTAAGTGGGTAATTCGAAAGGGAAGAGGCGGGGTAGAAATGGTAGTGAGGGGGTTAACATGATTGATTGGGGGAGGGTATGGAAAGGAAGCTGCTGAGGGTCACACTTTCTGTAATGTATGTACCTTTAAGGGAGAGAACTACTTTTTACAGCTCCTGTATACTGTAGTACCGGCAGTGACCACACCTGTATATAAACCCTGAGTAGTGATCTGTACAATTAGTTCGAGAGTAACCCTCATTCAGTAAACACCTGTTGTACCGTTTCTCCTGCAGTCTGTGTCTTATTATACACAGACACAACATTGGCGACGAGCAGATTCGAACCTACCTGCAACTCTGCATCACCTCCCAGGGATTCACTCCTGGAGAACAGTGGAAGGAGGTCGAGTCCAGAAGCACGGGCGTCGACCACGGGCAACCGCCCAGTCATCCAGCGGAGATTTGAGCATCGCAGGGGAGGCTGTCGAGAGCCAGGCTTGGCTTTCCAGTCACGGTGGTCCAGCGAAACGGGCTGGCAACAGGTACTGCGCAGACGCTTCCCGGACAGCGGCGGCTAGAGCCGACCGAGCGGCACAGAAAAAGGCCGAGCAGCGTCGACGGGGGAGAGAGGGCAGAGTGCAGAGGGGGCAGCCGGTGTTCAGGACCGAGCGGCGTCAACGGGGAGAGAGACGAGAGAGAGCAGAGCACAGCCGGTGTTCAAGGGCCGAGCAGCATCAATGGGGGAGAGAGGCGCGCAGGAAAACGCGAGGCGCTGCCATTGCCACGAGGACCGCAGAGAGCGGTATTGGCAGCAGCGCAGGAGCAGCGCACGAAACCCACAGGGTGTCGCCATTTGCCACGAGGACCGCCGAGAGCGGCGTTGGCAGCAGCGCGGGAGACGCCATTTTAAGTCGCAGCGGGGAAGAAAGGAAAGCGCGGGAGACGCCATTTTAAGCCGCAGCGGGGAAGAAAAGAAAGCGCGGGAGACGCCATTTTAAGCCAGTCTAACCACACCCAAAAATGCAGAAGAGTGGCAGTATCACAGCGTTCGACAATGAAGTCGAAGATTGGATGACATATGTCGAACGCATAGAAGTATACTGCAAGGCGAATGAAGTGCCAGATGACAAGAAAGCGCTGGTATTGTTGAGTTCAATGGGTGTAAGAACGTATGGCTTACTACGAAACCTAGTAAACCCAGAGAAGCCAGTAGAAAAGGATTTTGAAAACATAGTGTCAATCCTACAGGACCACTTAAACCCCACACCGCTGCTGATAGCAGAAAGACTTAAGTTTCACAAAAGATACCAGCATAAAGATGAAAGTAATGCTGAGTATTTAACGGAACTGCGCAAGCTATCGAAACACTGCCAGTTTGGAACGGGACTAGCAGATACTTTAAGGGACAAGTTTGTGTGTGGGCTTCAAAGTGAAGGAACCCAGAAACGGCTTCTATCAGAAAAGGATCTTACGCTGGACAAGGCTTTCAGCATTGCAGTATCACACGAAGCAGCAGCATAGGGCGCTGCAGAGATACAACGGAGACCGCAAGAATATGGCACAAATGAAATGTCATACGGAACAGTGAAGTGCTATCACTGCAGCAGAACAACATACGACCAGAATGATTGCTTGTTCAAGGACAAAGTGTGCAGACAGTGTGGAAAAGTAGGACACATAGCAAGAGTCTGCAGGTCAGGAAAGAAAACCAGCAGCAAGAAATCTCCGCAGGAGAAGTACAAGAAGGTACATAAGGTAACGGAAAGTATTCAGACGAACAAAAAGTGATACAGACTCCGGAAGCAAGGAGCTGGGTTGTCTGAAACTACATAATGTGATCAAAACGGAGGATCACCAAACTATCTGGGTCACGCTCAAGATAGCAGGAGTCCAAGTGAAAATGGAATTGGACATAGGATAAGCCCTAACAGTCATAAACCGAAGGGACTACAAGCGGCTATTCTCACATATACCCTTGAGAGATACAAAGATTGTCTTGAAGACGTACACGGGGCAAAAAGTCTACCCCAAAGGAAAAATAAGGGTGAACGTTATATATAACGGCAAGGAAACACCAAAAATTGACATATATGTATTGCCAGATGGAGGACTACCACTACTAGGACGTGAATGGATCCGGAAGATACAGCTAGATTGGCATTCCATACAAGCACTGACTGTAGATGCTAAAAAGGATGACGACGTCGCACCTGGACAACTGTCAAAAATGCTAACTGACGCACAAGAAGTGTTCCAGCAGGGACTCGGAACACTAAAAGGCATAACAGCGATGATCAAAATAGAGGAAAATGGAAGCCCAGAGTTATTTAAGGCCAGACCGGTACCTTATGCGATCCGCCCAGCCGTCGAAGCAGAGCTGGAAGGTTTGGAACGTTCAGGAGTACTGTCCAAAGTGGACTGGAGCGAGTGGGCTACACCCATCATTCCTGTAATGAAGAGGTTGTTGAGTAATATGCCTGGGGAACCAAAGAAGGTTCGCATCTGTGGGGACTTTAAGGTGACAGTGAACCCAGTCCTTCACACGGTACAATATCCGCTTCCGCGGATTGAAGATATTTTCGCCTCGCTATCTGGAGGGAAACGCTTCACTAAGATTGATCTGGCCCAGGCGTACCTGCAAATGGAGGCAGAAGAAGCCTCGAAACAGTACCTCACGATCAACACTCATAAAGGTCTCTACCAATACAACCGGCTGGTGTTCGGGGTAGCATCAGCTCCGGCTATTTGGCAAAGGGCAATGGAACAAGTCCTGCAAGGGATTCCAGGGACCCAGTGTTATTTGGACGACATCCTGGTCACAGGCGAAAATGACAGTGATCACCTCGCCAACCTGGAGCAGGTGCTCACTAGATTGAAGGAATATGGGCTCCGAGCTAATCGCCACAAATGCGAGTTTTTCCAGAAGCAGATCTCGTATTGTGGCCACGTTATTGATAAAGAGGGGTTACATAAGTCCCCTGAAAAGATTGAGGCAGTAGTCAAGGCTCCAGCACCGGAAACTGTGTCACAACTGAGTTCGTTCCTCGGGCTGGTAAACTACTACCATAAGTTCTTGCCGAATTTGTCTACAGTACTACACCCACTGAACACCCTACTGCAAACGGGGGTACCATGGAAGTGGAGTGACGAATGTAAACGAGCTTTCCAGAAGTGCAAAGCATTGATCACATCAAAAGAGGTGTTGGCTCATTTCAACCAAGCACTACCAATTCGGTTGGCGTGTGATGCATCACCCTATGGCATTGGAGCAGTGCTGTCGCACAAATTCCCGGACGGCTCGGAGAGGCCAGTAGCCTTTGCGTCTCGGTCACTAACCTCAGCCGAGCGTAACTACGCCCAGATTGACAGGGAGGCCCTCAGCCTAGTGTGGGGAGTGAAAAAGTTCAATCACTATCTGCACGGGCAGAAGTTCACCTTGCTGACTGACCACCAACCACTTGTCTCCATCTTTAATCCAAAGAAGGGCGTTCCGGTGATGACTGCGCAACGGCTACAAAGATGGTCCCTTTTTCTAGGGGCGCACCAATATGAATACGAGTATAAGGGCACGAAACAGCATGGAAACGCTGATGGGCTATCACGCCTGCCACTGCCTACTGCGGAGGAAGCACCAGCAGTGGATCCTGTCGAAATATTTCATTCGACTATAATTGAATGCTTGTCAGTAACTAATGCTGGTATAGAGAAGGAGACCCGAAATGACCCGACACTGTCTCGGGTATATGATTTGACGGTGAAGGGATGGCCAGCACATGGCGACTCACTGTTACCAGCATTCTCATCCAGAAGAGAACAGCTATCGGTATGCCAGGGGACCTTGATGTGTGGATCCCGAGTGGTAATTCCACCCAAGTTAAGGGAGAGAGTGTTCAATGAGCTTCACGAAGGTCATCTGGGAGGGGTGAAAATGAAAAGCCTTGCTACGGCTTATGTGTGGTGGCCGGGGATCGATCAGCAAATCGAGGACCTGACAAAGAGCTGCTCAGGATGCCAGAAGGTCCAAAATGCACCACCACATGCCCCTCTACACCCATGGGAGTGACCGTTATCTCCACGGCAACGGGTGCATATTGATTTTGCTGGTCCATTCATGGACTCAATGTTTTTAATAGCCGTGGATGCGCACTCAAAATGGCCTGAGGTGATCAAAATGTCCTCCACCACCACGGAGTAGACTACTGCAGTCCTACGGACCATTTTTGCCAGGAACGGCTTGCCAGAGCAGATTTGCTCTGATAACGGACCACAGTTTGTGTCTGAAGAGTTTCGAAGATTTATGAAAAGGAATGGGGTAAGGCATTACACATCCACCCCGTATCATCCAGCCACAAATGGATTGGCTGAGAGGTTCGTACAAACCTTTAAAAAAGCAGTAAAGGCCATGTGCGATGACGACATTCCACTGCAGCATAAGGTGGACAATTTCCTGTTAGCCGACAGAAATGCGACACATGCAGTCACCAACCAGGCCCTGGCCATGATGTTCTTTAACCGAAGGTTGAGATCTCGTCTGGATTTGCTCAGACCAAATGTACGAAGAGATGTTGAGAGTAAGCAATTCCATCACATCAATGAGAAGCCGACAAGGAGCTTCAATGTAGGGCAACCAGTCTTGGCCCACGACTACCGAACAGAGAAATGGCAACCAGGAACGATATGCACACGGCAGGGGCCACTAATGTACACAGTGGATGTTGGGGAGAACATTGTGAGACGCCATGCTGACCAGATCCTAGAGTCACAGGAACGAGTCAACCCCATGTCTCGGCCTACGTACCTGGTGAGGAACCCGACGTACAGGTCGCATCTACCTCAGAAACAATAGCATTGGAAGCTGATGAATCAACTGACGACAGGGTGCCAGAATCGCCTCCGCACCAAGAGCGAGACACTCGGGAAAGGCGTTATCCAGAAAGAATCAGGAAGCCTCCCCAAAGACTGAATTTATAAATAGACTATTTTCAGCTAATGTTGCATGTTAAAAGTGTTAATTGTAATTAGTTTGATATTTAATTGTTAAATGAGTGTTATGGTACTGTTAATCTAAAAGGGGAGGAATTGTAATGTATGTACCTTTAAGGGAGAAAACTACTTTTTACAGCTCATGTATACTGTAGTACCGGCAGTGACCACACCTGTATATAAACCCTGAGTAGTGATCTGTACAGTTAGTTCTAGAGTAACCCTCATTCAGTAAACACCTGTTGTACCGTTTCTCCTGCAGTCTGTGTCTTATTATACACAGACACAACACTTTCCTTTTAAACCCCACCTCAAGCACAGCTGATAGCTACTTTCCCCACACTATGCCGACCACCTCCCACCCGAAAGACAGAGACAGAAGAGGGTAGAATGAGAAGCAAAAAGAAGAGAAGTGGCAGAAAATAGAATGAGAGATGGAGAATCAGCAACACAAAGGCATCAAAGACAAGCAAGAGAGTGACCATATTCTCTGATTTACCAAGTGCAACGCAATGGAAGTCTGACTAGTATTTATATATATATATATATATAGATATGTGTATTACATATTTATATATATATATAAATATATTTATATAAACTACTCTCCTATATATTTATATATATTTACATAGCCACTGGGGCAGCAATTTGAATAAAAAGCACTCCCTGGGTTCTGCTTCCACTTTATATGTATTCATATTAAAAAAAACTGCTGTAACACTGTGCTGTAATTGGAGGCAGAAGCTTGAAGGACTCAACCCGTACTGTCATTAATCAAGCTGCCCGTCCTCTGCTACAACCTGCTGCACTCTCCTGCCCAACCATTACTGCTCGATTCCAAGCTGCTCCTTTCTACTATCGTGCTGTTGCAATTCCCATTACCAAGGTTATTTTAAGTGGTTGACAAGGACATTGACCCTTTGAGTAGTTTGTGCTAAAGGAATAAAAAATGTAATTGAAGTGTTCCATTCTTTATTCTATTAACTCATTCTTGCAGGAAAAATACATCCCAAAGCATCTTTTTATCTATATATCAACATTTTTGGAGCTTCCTGTTTATCACAACTATTTCCCGTTGCTATGATTTAGTAACACTTTTGTGACATTGGTAACACCAAGATCTTAATGACTGAAGTGGAACAGTAATGCCTGCTTCTGTTGCGTTTAATAGAGAATAGTGGAGTGGTTCAGTGGTATCGTTCCTGTCTCTAGGATCAGTAGGTGCGCGGTTCTCAGCCTGCTCCAGACCGTCCCGGTGAGTTTAGGCCGGCGCTCTGAATTCTGGCCTGACATCCAGCGGGATGCTTGTGTCTGGTGGGTGTGGGTGGTCTACCCCTCATTGTATAGGTTGTGGGCACCCATAAAACCCTCCCACCATATTGAACTAAGCTCCCTATCAACTGGTGTAAAGATGGTTGCAGCCATGGAAGAAGCGTTCACATTGTGGCCTATCAGACTGTTAATCAGCCTGTGAATCACTCTGCTACTTCACACTGTTCTCTCCAAGGGAAGAGCGTGTAGATACAAAAAACAATTTGTGCATCTGAATTTCCGATCTGTGATCTTAGCTGAGACCGCAAAGTTGGAAAATTTGTCCCGAGACAATCTATAAGTTTGGAAATCCTTACCAAATCTGGATCTGTTACACATTGCCTTTTGTGATAAAACAAATGGGGGGGAAAATTGGCTATCTCCCATTTCAGAGTGCTAATATCGGCCGGGCGCAAAGTTTAGCGCCCGACGCTAATTACATTATCGCCTCCGACTGCAAATTTTGCCTCTATCGCCCCTGGAGGTGATTGAGCGCTAAATCAGGCGCTACACACCTCTCTTAAGGCGCAAACGTCAGGGGGCGAGGTGCTACCTCAGAACGCTACTGAAGCTCAGGCGATGCCAATTACCATGAAAGCCAGACAGACTGGCACCGCCCAGTTCTTAAAGGGGAGGGGCCATCTTGCTGGCCAGCCACGCCCTGCTCATTGCAGCCTTGAATCTTGGCCTGGAGAGACCTCAAAAGCAATTGTGTTGGAAGCACTAATGGATAGGCCCAGGGAAAGAGCTCGGCACTGAGGAACCTCAAAAGTGGTGCTGAGGGCCAAAACTCCTTAGGACAGCATTAAATCTCTCCAGACGTCTCTCTCCCTCTCAACCTGCGGGTACCAAAAATTTTGCCGACAAGAAAAGGCAGGAAGCGGCCGCCTATAAATAGCGCTCCCCCAGCCCCTTCCCGACTTGAAAACGTTCCCCTCTACCTGTCATTCCGAGCGGTAGGCATTAAAGCAGGGGGCGTGACTCAATATCCGGTCCGAGGCGCTACCGAGGTGTTGCATGCTTGACTGATGTCACGATTGTAATGTATGTACCTTTAAGGGGAGAACTACTTTTTACAGCTCCTGTATACTGTAGTACCGGCAGTGACCACACCTGTATATAAACCCTGAGTAGGGATCTGTACAGTTAGTTTTAGAGTAACCCTCATCCAGTAAACACCTGTTAATTGTTCCCTGCAGTCTCTTGTCTAATTATTGAAGGACACAACATCAAGATACACGGATCTAACATTGGCGACGAGAAGATTCAAACCTACCTGCAACTCTGCATCACCTCCCAGGGATTCGCTCCTGGAGAACAGTGAAAGAAGAAGGCCGAGTCCAGAAGCACGGGCGTCGACCACGGGAAACCCCCCAGTCATCCAGCGGAGATTTGAGCATCGCAGGGGAGGCTGTCGAGAGCTGGGCTTGGTTCTCCAGTCACGGTGGTCCAGCGAAACGGGCTGGCAACAGGTACGGCGCAGACCCTTCCTGGACAGCGGTGGCTAGAGCCGACCGACTGCACAGAAAAAGGCCGAACAGCGTCGACGGGAGAAGAGAGAGGGTAGAGCACACAGGGCGCAGCCGGTGTTCAGGACCGAGCGGCGTCGACGGGAGAAGAGAGAGGGTAGAGCGCACAGGGCGCAGCCAGTGTTCAGGAGCGAGCGGCGTCAACGAGAGAGAGCAGAACGCGGCCGGTGTTCGGGGGTCAAGCAGCGTCAACGAGAGAGAGGCGCACAGGAAAACGCGCAGAGCACAGCCGGTGTTCAAGTGCCGAGCAGCGTCAGCGGGGAAGAAAGGAAAGCGCGGGAGACGCCATTTTGAGCCGCAGCAGAGAAGAAGGGAGAGCGCGGGAGATGCCATTTTGAGCCAGTCTAACCACACCCAGGGATGCCGAAGAGTGGCAGTGTCACAGCGTTCGACAATGAAGTCGAAGATTGGACGACATATGTCGAATGCATAGAAGTGTACTGCAAGGCGAATGAAGTGCCAGATGACAGGAAAGCGCTGGTATTGTTGAATTCAATGGGTGCAAAAACGTATGGCTTACTGTGAAACCTAGTAACCCCAGAGAAGCCAGTGGAAAAGGATTTTGAAAACATAGTGTCAATCCTACAGGACCACTTAAACCCCACACCGCTGCTGATAGCAGAAAGATTTAATTTTCCAAAAGGAACCAGCATAAAGATGAAAGTAATGCTGAGTTTTTAACGGAACTGCGCAAGCTATCGAAACACTGCCAGTTTGGAACGGGACTAGCAGATACTTTAAGGGACAAGTTTGTGTGTGGGCTTCAAAGTGAAGGAACCCAGAAACGGCTTCTTTCAGAAAAGGATCTTACGCTGGACAAGGCTTTCAGCATTGCAGTATCACACGAAGCAGCAGCACGGGGCGCGGCAGAGATACAACGGAGACCGCAAGAATATGGCACAAAAAAATGTCATACGGAACAGTGAAGTGCTTTCACTGCGGCAGAACAACGCACGACCATAAGAATTGCTGGTTCAAGGACAAAGTATGCAGACAGTGTGGGAAAGTAGGACACATAGCAAGAGTCTGCAGGTCAGGAAAGAAAACCAGCAGCAAGAAATCTCCACAGGAGAAGTACAAGAAGGTACATAAGGTGACGGAGAGTAGTTCAGACGAACAGAAAAGTGATACAGACTCCGGAAGCAAGGAGCTGGGTTGTCTGAAACTACATAATGTGATCAAAACGGAGGATCACCAAACTATCTGGGTCACGCTCAAGATAGCCGGAGTCCAAGTGAAAATGGAATTGGACACAGGATCAGCCCTAACAGTCATAAACCGAAGGGACTACAAGCGGCTATTCCCACATATACCCTTGAGAGCTACAGAGATTGTCTTGAAGACGTACACGGGGCAAAAAGTCTACCCCAAAGGAAAAATAAGGGTGAACGTTATATATAACGGCAAGGAAACACCAAAAATGGACCTATATGTATTGCCAGATGGAGGACCACCACTACTAGGATGTGAATGGATCCGGAAGATACAGCTAGATTGGCATTCCATACAAGCACTGACTGTAGATACCAAAAAGGAAGACGACGTCACACCTGGACAACTGTCAAAAATGCTAACTGACACACAAGAAGTGTTCCAGGAGGGACTCAGAACACTAAAAGGCATAACAGCGATGATCAAAACAGAGGAAAATGCAAGCCCAAAGTTTTTTAAGGCCAGACTGGTGCCTTATGCGATCCGCCCAGCCGTCGAAGCAGAGCTGGAAGGTTTGGAACGTTCAGGAGTACTGTCCAAAGTGGACTGGAGCGAGTGGGCTACACCCATCGTTCCTGTAATGAAGCGGTCGTTGAGTAATACGCCTGGGGAACCAAAGAAGGTTCGCATCTGTGGGGACTTTAAGGTGACAGTGAACCCAGTCCTTCACACGGTACAATATCCACTTCCGTGGATTGAAGATATTTTCGCCTCGCTATCTGGAGGGAAACGCTTCACTAAGATTGATCTGGCCCAGGCGTACCTGCAAATGGAGGTAGAAGAAGCCTCGAAACAGTACCTCACGATCAACACTCATAAAGGTCTCTACAAATACAACCGGCTGGTGTTCGGGGTAGCATCAGCTCCGGCTATTTGGCAAAGGGCAATGGAACAAGTCCTGCAAGGGATTCCAGGGACCCAGTGTTATTTGGACGACATCCTGGTCACGGGCGAAAATGACAGTGATCACCTCGCCAACCTGGAGCAGGTGCTCACTAGATTGAAGGAATATGGGCTCCGAGCTAATCGCCACAAATGCGAGTTTTTCCAGAAGCAGATCTCGTATTGTGGCCACGTTATTGATGAAGAGGGGTTACATAAGTCCCCTGAAAAGATTGAGGCAGTAGTCAAGGCTCCAGCACCGGAAACTGTGTCACAACTGAGGTCGTTCCTCGGGCTGGTGAACTACTACCATAAGTTCTTGCCGAATTTGTCTACAGTTCTACACCCACTGAACACCCTACTGCAAACGGGGGTACCATGGAAGTGGAGTGACAAATGTAAACGAGCTTTCCAGAAGAGCAAAGCATTGATCACATCAAAAGAGGTGTTGGCTCATTTCAACCAAGCACTTCCAATTCGGTTGGCGTGTGATGCATCACCCTATGGCATTGGAGCAGTGCTGTCGCACAAATTCCCGGACGGCTCGGAGAGGCCAGTAGCCTTTGCGTCTCAGTCACTAACCTCAGCCGAGCGTAACTACGCCCAGATTGACAGGGAGGCCCTCAGCCTAGTGTGGGGAGTGAAAAAGTTCAATCACTATCTGCACGGGCAGAAGTTCACCTTGCTGACTGACCACCAACCACTTGTCTCCATCTTTAATCCAAAGAAGGGCGTTCCGGTGATGACTGCGCAACGGCTACAAAAATGGTCCCTTTTTCTAGGGGCGCACCAATATGAAATCGAGTATAAGGGCACGAAACAGCGTGGAAACGCTGATGGGCTATCACGCCTGCCACTGCCTACTGCGGAGGAAGCACCAGCAGTGGACCCTGTCGAAATAGTTCATTCGACTATAATTGAACGCTTGCCAGTAACTAACGCTGATATAGAGAAGGAGACCCGAAATGACCCGACACTGTCTCGGGTATATGATTTGACGGTGATGGGATGGCCAACACATGGCGACTCACTGTTGCCAGCATTCTCATCCAGAAGAGAACAGCTGTCAGTATGCCAGGAGACCTTGATGTGTGGATCCCGAGTGGTAATTCCACCCAACTTAAGGGAGAGAGTACTCAATGAGCTTCACGAAGGCCATCTGGGAGGGGTGAAAATGAAAAGCCTTGCTAGGGCTTATGTGTGGTGGCCGGGGATCGATCAGCAAATCGAGGACCTGACAAAGAGCTGCTCAGGATGCCAGAAGGTCCAAAATGCACCACCACATGCCCCTCTACACCCATGGGAGTGGCCCTCATCTCCATGGCAACGGGTGCATATTGATTTTGCGGGTCCATTCATGGACTCAATGTTTTTAATAGCCGTGGATGCGCATTCAAAATGGCCTGAGGTGATCAAAATGTCCTCCACCACCACGGAGAAAACTATTGCAGTCCTATGGACCATATTTGCCAGGAACGGCTTGCCAGAGCAGATTTGCTCTGATAATGGACCACAGTTTGTGTCCGAAGAGTTTCGAAGATTTATGAAAAGGAATGGGGTAAGGCATTACACATCCGCCCCGTATCATCCAGCCACAAATGGATTGGCTGAGAGGTTCGTACAAACCTTTAAAAAAGCAGTAAGGGCCATGTGCGATGACAACATTCCACTGCAGCATAAGGTGGACAATTTCCTGTTAGCCTACAGAAATGCGACACATGCAGTCACCAACCAGACCCCGGCCATGATGTTCTTTAACCGAAGGTTGAGATCTCGTCTGGATTTGCTCAGACCAAATGTACGAAGAGATGTTGAGAATAAGCAATTCCATCACATCAATGAAAAGCCGACAAGGAGCTTCAATGTAGGGCAACCAGTCTTGGCCCGCGACTACCGAACAGAGAAATGGCAACGAGGAATGATATGCACACGGCAGGGGCCACTAATGTACACAGTGGATGTTGGGGAGAACATTGTGAGACGCCATGTTGACCAGATCCTAGAGTCACAGGAACGAGTCAACCCCATGTCTCGCCCATACGTACCTGGTAATGAGCCCGACATACAGGTAGCATCTACCCCAGAAACAGTAGCATCGGAAGCTGATGAACCAACCGACGACAGGGGCCAGAATCGCCTCCGCACCAAGAGCAAGACACTCAGGAAAGGCGCTATCCAGAAAGGATCAGGAAGCCTCCCCAAAGAGTGAATTTATAAATAGACTATTTTCAGTTAATGTTGCATGTTAAAAGTGTTAATTGTAATTAGTTTAATTGTTAAATGAATGTTATGGTACTGTTAATCTAAAAGGGGAGGAATTGTAGTGTATGTACCTTTAAGGGGAGAACTACTTTTTACAGCTACTGTATACTGTAGTACCGGCAGTGACCACACCTGTATATAAACCCTGAGTAGGGATCTGTACAGTTAGTTTTAGAGTAACCCTCATCCAGTAATCACCTGTTGATTGTTCCCTGCAGTCTCTTGTCTAATTATTGAAGGACACAACATCAAGATACACGGATCTAACAACGATCTGCGGGTGCAGGAGATCGTGGCGGTAGTGTTTAGTGCCGCTGCAAAACGATTAGTCAATTTCGCGAGTTAAAATCGCCGCACTCAGACGCTAAGTTCCTAGCACCCTGTTAGCGCCCTCCGGAGGCGCTAACCACCCGAATTCCCCCCCACTGGGGTTTCCAATCAGTGCATTCCAATGCAGCAAAGTTCTAGCAGCAGAGCAGGGAAATTCTCGGCCTAGATTATGTTTTCAAGTCCTGGAGTGGGAACTTGAACTCAAAACTTCTGATTCAGACTTTCTAAGGTGTTGGGTGTTCCAAGTTTATAGATTGTCCAGGCACTACTTATGTATCAGCTGTGGCTCAGTGGGTAGCACTCTCTAGGTGGGAGGGGCAAGGAGTGAGCAGGTGTTACTGGTTGTCTGATTGCAACAGGGAGTTGGAGAGAGTTTGTAAAAAGTTGGTGGTAGTTTTTTTTGTTTATTTTTCAGGTTTTAGGGCCTTTTTGGCCCATAAGCAATAGCCAGATGGCTGCTGAGGGGTCTGGAGTGCTGGGCCCCTCAGAGGACAGTGTTCCCAAGATGAATTTAATTAGGGGAGAAACTGTGGTTGGAAGGGAAAGAACAAGGCCCTATGATTTGGGCTGGGACCCCAGGAGGTTTGGAAAAGAAAACACGGTGGTGGTTCAGTGTGAGGATAAGGAGATACGAGCTTGGGATATTATCCAAGCGGTGCATGAGGGCTGTGGCGAGGGAAGCTGCTTTGCCTGCCGACCAAAGCCGAATGTTGGGTTCGAGGTGATGGTCAGTGACCGAGAGGAGGTGGAAAGACTTTTACTCAGTTTGAAAGTTGGCGTTAAGTTCTTGGAGGTATCTCTGCTATATTCGGAAGAGGTGGTGGTCTCATTCTTAAACTTGCCAGATTATATTGAGGATGATGTGCTAATCAAAAAGTTGGAGTCGTAGAACATTAAAATTTGCTCAGCAATAAAGAGGAGATACTATCCAGCAACACGGGTAGCAAATGGAGCTCATTACGTAAAGGTGCTGTTCCCAGAGTGGGTGAAGTCATTACCGTACAGCATGAAATGTGAGACAATGGAAGGAGTGCAGTACTTCCGAGTACTGCATGATAACCAAGTGAAGGTTTGTTATTGTTGTCTTGAACACGTCCATCTTGTAAGAAACTGTCCAGACTTGTATTGTTATAATTGCGGCAAGTCTGGACACATCGCTCGGAGCTGCAAGGCGGAGAGCTGTAGGGTGTGTCACAAAGGCCCCACCCACTGTGAGTGTGAGGCAGAAGGAAGCTCTATGAGTGATAAGGAGATGGGAGAAGGAACAGGAGGTGTGAGTGGAACGGCCGGAGGAGCGGAGCAGTTGGAGGACACAGCTGGTAAATTGAAGGAGGAAAGAGCACAGGAAGAGGCAGAAAATTGCGGAGCAGAGAACTGGATGGAGATGGTGGAAAACACACCAAGTACAGTGGAAACGAACAAAGACAGCAGAGAGCAGCACGGGTCGAGTGCAGACTCGAGCCTTAATACGGTTCAGTTCTCCCTAAAGAATCTGGTGTCCGCGGGGGGAGAGGAGACGGGAGCGGGGTGCGTGGTAAATGTAAGTACTCCAGAGAATGACGGGGAGTCTGACATCTCAGTGAGCAGGAGGGGGCAAGACAAGGAGTGGGTACAAGAGGCAGGAGCCTTAAAGGGGCAGCAGGACTGGAGCGGCGAGACAAAGACGCCAGAAGGGAGCAATATAGGTGTGCCATTGTCCCAGAGAGAGAAGGATCAGGGAGCAAGGGTCAGAGGTGGAGATGAGGTCGAAGGGAGCGGCACTGCTGGAGAAACCGCGATAGCAGGAAGACTCTCTATGGGAGATGATGTATCTGATGGGGAGCAGGATTGTGTATCTGATGGGGAGCAGGCACAGAGGGTTACAGAAGAGCTTGAGAGTGAGGAATTAGAGGGGGACAGAGACATAGAAGTGGGGGGTGGGGTGGCATCATGTGGAAAGGGAAAGGTTAGTGAGGGGCAGAAGGAGGGAGAAAAGGCAGCTCCTTGGCCCAAACTTAATGCAAGGAAGAGGCTGAAACAGCAGGGAAGGTTCAAACAGGAGGTGAAAAAGAGTCGGAGGCTGCAGGAAAAAGCAACAGCTGGCCGAAAAGTTGGGAAGGAGCATGAGAGGAGGGAAGGGCCAGCGATTAAATGATGGGGAGATTATCAGGCATACTTCCCTTCTTCGGAGCCATGGCTACATTGGTCTCGATTAATGTGAACGGACTGAGGGATGAGAAGAAATTGCAACGGTTGGTCCAGGGTTTTAAAGGCACGGACTTGTTGGGCTGGATTTTGATTGAGGAGGCATGTAGGAGGCGGGACTACAACTTTTGGGGTTGTAGTCCCGCCTCCATCGAGTTGCGGCTAACCCACGCAATTTTCACTTGATTGACCTTGTTGAACCCGCCCAGCGGGCTCAGCATGCCAATTAAGAGCCAATCGGCAACAGGTAACGTCACAGATTGACATTTCATCTGTCAAAAGCTTTTGACAGATGAAATATCAACGTTTGACAGCTGTTTGAAGCTGTCAAACACTGACAATCTGTACTCCAAGTTAATCCCTTCCTCTCAGGCTGATTTAGAGATCTCTCCAGAACAGAAAGCTGAATGCTGCAACTTTTGACAGCTTGCGGCCATTCTGCTTTCTGTGCCGGTGAGATGAGGAACTCCTGAGACCTGAAGGAAGGAAGGCTGTGAAGGTAAGCAAATGTAAGTAAAACTTCTTTAAACACTTTAAACACACCAAACACACTTACCTCTGAACTCATGCACCCATCACTCACCTGAACACCGGACATCTCGAACCCTCCATGCCCTTCAGCCCGACGGTCCACCTTGCTAACTTGGCGTGGTTTGGAGCCGTCGGGAATCCCACACTTCAGCAATAAAAATAGGGATTAGGCTAAAAACTGCCTGTTAACTACCTGTTAACATGCAGTTAATTGGCACTAATCCCCTTCCCGCCTCGGGGAGACGGGTCCCAGCACAGGTCGGGTATCCGCCTCCTTTGAAACTGGCATCAAGGCAGGTTGGGGGTGGGATGGGTTCATGCCCCCCAATTTCGAGATTTTAACCTCCCACACGCCTCCAATCCCGCCTCCACGGCCCAATGAAAATCCTGCCCGTTGTGTCTGCAAGAAATCTTTTGGGATGAGGATAGCCAAGAAAGAGTTCAGAAGGTTTAGAAGGGAGAGGTGTTTGCAAGTTGTGCAAACAATAACTGTAGAGGGGTGGCTGTTTTGGTGAGTTTGTCCATAAAAGAGAACGTTGCCTTGGTGGACAAGGACACTGAGGGGAGATTTTTATGGCTAAGGGTAAAAATGGAGGAATTTAATTGCGATCTCTTTAATATCTATGCACCGAATGGCCATTGCAAGCACCGCAACTTTTTTCAGGGGCTATTCACTGAAGTGGCAGAGGTGGAAAATCCTTGTATAGTGGGGGATTTTAATGTATTTTTATCTCGGATGGACATTTCAGCCCAGTTGACCTTTAGGGATGATAACTCCAGAGGGATGATTGTAAAAATGATGGCAAATTTAAATTTGAGAGACTTATGGAGGGACCGGAACCCCATAAAAAGGGAGTTCTCCAGAACAGTTTGGGTGGGTGAAGTTTTAAAACAGAGCCGAATAGATTTCGTGTTAATGCGGGAAGGGTTAAGTTCTGAGGTGATGGAGGTTTATTATAAAAAAGTATTTTTTAGTGACCACTCGGCTTTGGCTCTTAGAATTTGGAACAGCAGAGTTAAGATTGGTTCAGGGCTGTGGATTTTAAACAATCAATACCTGAAAGAAATTGCTTATAAAGAAGGGATTTTAAATATAATAAAGAATGCTCGGAAGGAACCTTTGTTCTTGAAAGAAAGAAGAGTTTGGTGGGACAATTTCAAATATGAGGTAAAAGTTTTTTCGGTACGTTATGGGAAAAAGAGAGCGGCGGCTAACCGGCGTCGAGAAGAGAATATAAACAAAAGGTTTACGGATGTCTGTAAAGCAGTTGACGGAGGGGATAAGGGAGCTGAGACTAAGTTCCGGGTGCTAAAGGAAGAGTGGGAATTATTGCAAGCTGAAAAGTGCAAGGGGGCCATTCTCCGTGCAAAGGCTAGAGATGCATTGGAGGGCGAAAGATGCACTAGATATTTTCTAGAGCAAGAGAAGCTGCGACAGAGATTATCATTAATTGGAGAGTTGAAGGTTGGGGAGAAGATCATTCATGAAAGTGGGGAGATTTTAGAGGCGGCTAGCAGCTTTTATCAAGGGTCATATACAAAGGAAGACATTTCCAATTTGGCGATGGAAACGGTTAGTGCTTTTATTGAAGAGGGTTTAAAGGAGGATGAGAGAAGCATGTGTGACAAAAAAGTAGGATTAGCGGAAATAAAAGTAGCAATAAGTGGAATGAAGGGGAGAAAAAGCCGAGGGTCCGATGGATTAAGTGCAGAATTTTATAAAGAATTTTTTGAGATTTTAAGTCCATTGCTCTTAGAAGTTTTTAAGGAAATTAAAATTGAGTGAAGCCTGGCCCCATCTATGAGGAGACGTGTCATAAGCTTAGCTTATATAAAAATAAAGGGGATAGAAGGGATCTGAAGAATTGGAGGCCCATCACATTATTAAATGTGGACTATAAGATCTTGGTGGGGGTTATGGCAAATCGTATGAAGGACGTGTTGCCACAGATAGTTTTGCCCTCTCAGTCCTATGGAGTCATAGGCCGGGACATCGCAGACTCTGGTCTCAATCCGAGATGCGATAGAGCTCATGGAAGAGAGTGGGAGGGAGGCTTATGTATTAAAGATAGATCAAGAGAAAGCCTTTGATAGGGTCTCTCATTAGTTTTTATTGAAGGTTTTAGAAGCATTTGGTTTCGAGGAAAGTTTCATTGAGTGGAAAAGGATTTTTTATTCAAACATATTTAGCTGTGTTAAATGTAATGGATTTTTATCCAAGTATTTTCCGATACAGAGATCAGTGAGACAGGGTTGTTCCCTGTCCCCATTGTTGTACACATTGGCAGCAGAACCATTAGGTTACATGATGCGAAAGAAACAAGGGATTATGGTTCCCAGTTCTGGGCTGGTGTCAGTGATACACCAATATGCAGATGACACAACCTTAACATTGAGAAATGGGGAGTCAGTGAGGAAAGCTATGGATGTAGTGGAGGAATATTGTAGAGCTTCAGGAGTCAGAGTGAATTAAAGTAAGTCCCAATGCCTGGTTGCAGGAAGGGGTAGGGGGGAATGGTTGGGGGAAAGTCCCTTTAAGGTGGTGGAGGTTTTGGAAGTTCTGGGGGTGCATATGAGGTGCAAGAAAGACAGGGATGAAGCGGATTGATTAAATTGGGAACCGAAGGTTATAAAAATTAAAAAGAATTTGGGAAGATGGGAAAGAAGGTGGTTGAAAGTGCAAGGAAGAGCGACAGTGGTGTCCGCTCTCCTGCTATCTAAGCTATGGTACTTATTGACGGTGGAGGATATTCCTGAGTGGGCGGAAAAGTCCATCCATGCGGCTTGTGTGAGGTTTTTATAGGAAGGGAAACCAGCCTTGGTGGCTTACAATACCATCATTGGACAGAGAAATCAGGGAGGACTCAATTTCCCAGATATTGATTTGAAGAAAAAATTCTTTAGAATCAAATGGGTGAAGAGATTTCTTCAGAAGTCAAATACAAGTTTTTGGAAGAGTTGTTTTGAGCATTTTTTAAAACGAAGTGGGATAGGAGGGCAGGGGATATTGTACATGGAATACAATAATATGTTTTTGAAATCAATTAAATGTCTCCCTAGGTGTTATAAGGGGGTTGTAGAGACTTGGGCCCAATTTTTAACAAGTGTGCAGTTTATGCCCAAGGGGGCTGAGGAATTTTTAGAACAGCCTTTATTTTTGAACAGGTGGGTCAACATCAAAGGAGAGGTTTTATTTAATCAAGCTAATATAAAAGCTGGTATTATATGTGTGAAAGATGTATTATACGAGGTAATTCCAGGTTGGATGCCGGAAGTGATAGTGAGGGACATGGTGTGGGAGGAGGATCAGCAGGTAGAGGAAAAAGCAATAGGGATCATGTATGAGAAGATTGTGAGGGCAATGCCACAGGATTGGATGGAAGAAATAAATGCAGAAATCTCCAAAGGAAGTAAAATGCGTCCCGCTTTTCCAAGCTTTCTGCTGGAGAAAGCAGGAGAGTTGGTCCAATTTGACAACTGTAATACTCGAGATTTCTATGAGGTATTTAGAGAATGGAGATTCAAGACACCTGCTGGTCAGGAGTTTTGGCAGAGTAAATACCCACAGCTGGACTTCAACAGGATTCGGAAGGGAGTGTGGGCGAATTTTAAATGTCCAGAGTGGATTGAACTAGGTTTCAAATTGGCTCATAACCGGATTTTTACCATGACGGTCTTGTGCAAGATTGGACGAGTGGAGGGGGCAACTTGCCCAGTGTGTGGGACACGGGATGAGACTCTGTCCCATTTACTGGTGTTATGTCCACAGTTAAATGATTTTAAGTACTATGTTCAACAGTTGTGTGGAGTTTTTTTGCTGGGTGGGGACCGAAGAGCGAGAATGGGAATCCCGTGGGACTCAATTTTGAGATGGGGATTGCAGGAGAGTCTGCCCGAGTCCAGCGGAGCGGCAATTAATTTAATGTTCAGTTTGGCTAGATTCGTGATTGTGTAAAGAAGGAATGCTCTGTTTTTTAAGGGGAGGAGAATCAATCTAAAAGAGTATTTTAAATATAAGCTAAAAGATCATTTTAAGGCTCTGCGAATGTTTTATTCAGAAAGGAATTTAAAGATAGTATTTTACAATCAATTTTTAAAGTACAATCGATTAAAGTACAATCACTTTGCTGATCTAGATGAGGGAACTAGATGAAATATCTCCAAGTTTGCAGATGACACAAAGCTGGGTGGGCATGTGTGCTGTGAGGAGGATGCTGAGAAACTCCAGTATGATTTGGACAGGTTGGGTGATTGGGCAGATGCATGGCAGATGCAGTATAATGTGGATAAATGCGAGGTTATCCACTTTGGTGGCAAAAACAGGAAGGCAGATCATTATCTGAACGGCAGATTATTATCTGGGAGAAAGGGAAGTGCAACGAGACCTGGGTGTCCTTGTGCACCAGTCGCTGAAGGTAAGCATACAGGTGCAGCAGGCAGTTAAGAAGGGAAATGGTATGTTGGCCTTCGCAGCGAGAGGGTTTGAGTACAGGAACAAGGATGTCTTGCTGCAGTTGTACAGGGCCTTGGTGAGACTACACCTTGAGTATTGTGTGCAGTTTTGGTCGCCTTATCTGAGGAAGGATGTTCTTGCCATGGAGGGAGTGCAGCGAAGATTCACCAGACTGATACCTGGGATGGCAGGAATGAGGAGAGATTGGGTCAATTGGGCTTATACTCGCTGGAGTTTAGAAGAATGAGAGGGGATCTCATTGAAACTTATAAAATTCCAACAGGACTAGAAAGACTAGATGCAGGAAGGATGTTCCCGATGGCGGGGGAGTCCAGAACCAGGGGTCACAGTCTAAAGATAAGGGGCAAGCCATTTAGGACAGAGATGAGGAGGAATTTCTTCACCCAGAGAGTGGTGAACCTGTGGAATTCTCTACCACAGAAGGCAGTTGAGGCCAATTCATTAAATATATTCAAGAAGGAGTTAGATATATTTCTTACGGCTAAAGGGATCAAGGGATATGGGGAGAAGGCAGGGACACGGTACTGAATTTGGATGATCAGCTATGATCTCATTGAATGGCGGAGCAGGCTCGAGGGACTGAATGGCCTACTCCTGCTCCTATCTTCTATGTTTCTATGTAATATATGTTACAGGAGACAAATTAAACTTCAGGTTTTGATGTTAAAATGTGGTGGCAGAATGGCTGTGCAGAGCGGCGGAATTGATTTGTATGATACAATGAAATGATCACGATGTTGTAAATGTTCTTAATGTTCAATAAAGTATACTAAAAAAAAGTGGGTAGCACACTCACCTCTGAGTCAGAAGGCTGTGGGTTCAAGTCCCACTCCAGGGACTTGAGCACAGAAATCTAGCCCGACACTTCAGTGCAGTACTGAGGGAGTGCTGCACTGTCAGAGGTGTTGTCTTTTAGATGAGATGTTAAACCGAGGCCCCGTCTTCCCTCACAGGTGAATGTAAAAGATCCCACGGCACTATTTTGAAGATGACCAGGGGAGTTCACCCAGTGTCTAGGTCAATATTTATCCCTCTACCAACGCTGCTAAAATAGATTATTATCACATTGCTGTTTGTGGGAGCTTGCTGTGCGCAAATTGGCTGCCACGTTTCCTACATTACAACAGTGACTACCCTCCAAAAGTACTTCATTGGCAGTGAAGCGTTTTGGGAGGTTCTGAGATTGTGAAAGGCACTGTAGAAATGCACGTCTTTCTTTCCGAGGTAAGAGTGCTACCAATTAAACCAAGCTGACACAGTGCCCACAGTGTAAGCAAATATAGGAAAATGACACTTTGTTTTCCAAGTAGACTCGATCCTGAAATACCACAACACATGGAACTGAAACTTGCCACTTTAGAAAATGCAATCTGGTTCGTAAATTGTTAATTTTAGAAAAAAAACAGGAATTCTGGTCTATTTTGTTGAAATAGAAACTTCAGCAGAAATACTTATGCTGTCTATTTGAAACTAAAGATCACTAAAGATATTTTAGCTGAAAATGGTCAAGATCAGAGTGTGTGCTCCACACTCCATTTAAACACTGGTAAACTGGAACACGAATTTGTAGCCTAAAGTGTGTTTTATGATCCCATCACCTCCTGATGAGTATTCTCCATTTCTCACTGTTTCATAGAAACATAGAAAAATAGGAGCAGGAGCAGGAGTAGGCCATTCGCGCCTGCTCCGCCATTCAATATGATCATGGCTGATCCTCTATCTCAATACCATATTCCCGCTCTCTCCCCATATCCCTTGATGCCTTTTGTGTCTAGAAATCTATCGATCTCCTTCTTAAATATATCCAGTGACTTGGCCTCCACAGCCTTCTGTGGTAGAGAATTCCACAGGTTCACCACCCTCTGAGTGAAGAAATTTCACCTCATCTCAGTCCTAAATATCCTACCCCGTATCCTGAGACCGTGACCCCTCGTTCTAGACCCCCCAGTCAGGGGAAACATCCTCCCTGCATCCAGTCTGTCTAGCCCTGTCAGAATTTTATACGTTTCAATGAGATCCCCTCTTATTCTTCTAAAATCTAGTGAATACAGGCCTAGTTGACCCAATCTCTCCTTATAAGACAGTCCTGCCATCCCAGGAATCAGTCTGGTGAACCTTCACTGCACTCCCTCTATGGCAAGTATATCCTTTCTTAGGTAAGGAGACCAAAACTGCACAAAGTACTCCAGGTGTGGTCTCAGCAAGGCCCTGTATAACTGTAGTAAGACATCGTTGCTCATGTACTCAAATCCTCTTGCAATGAAGGCCAACATTCCATTTGCCTTCCTAACTGCTTGCTGCACTTGCATGTTTGCTTTCAGTGACTGGCATACAAGGACACCCAGGTCCCTTTGCACATCAGCATTTCCCAATCTATCACCATTTAAATAATACTCTGCCTTTCTGTTTTTCCTACCGAAGTGGATAACTTCACATTTATCCACATTATACTGCATCTGCCATGTATTTGCCCACTCACTCAATTTGTCTAACTCACCTTGAAGCCTCTTTGCATCCTTCTCACCTAGTTTTGTGTTGTCAGCAAACTTGGAAATATTACATTTGGTTCCCTCATCCAAATCATTGATATATATTGTGAATAGCTGGGGCCCAAGCACTGATCCCTGCGGTACCCCACTAGTCACCGCCTGCCACTCCAAAAAAGACCCATTTATTCCTGCTCTCTGATTCCTGTCAGTTAACCAATTTTCAATCCATGCCAGTATATTACCCCCAATCCCATGTGCTTTAATTTTGCACACTAACCTCTTATGTGGGACTTTATCCTGAAAATCCAAATACATCACATCCACTGGTTCTCCCTTATCTATTCTACCAGTTACATCCTCAAAAAACTCCAGTAGGCTTGTCAAACACGATTTCCCTTTCATAAATCCATGTTGACTTTGTCTAATCCCGTTGATATTTTCTAAGTGTCTTGTTATCACATCCTTTAGAATAGACTCTAGCATTTTCCCTACTACTGATGTTAGGCTAACTGGTCCCTGTTTTCTCTCTCCCTCCTTTTTTAAATAGTGGGGTTACATTTGCCACCCTCCAATCTGCAAGAACTGTTCCATAATCTATAGAATTTTGGAAGATGACAACCAAAGCATCCACTATTTCCATGGCTACCTCTTTTAGTACTCTGGGTTGCAGATTATCAGGCCCTGGGGATTTATCAGCTTTCAGTCCCATTAATTTCTCCAGCACTATTTTTTTACTAATACTAATTTCCTTTAATTCCTCCTTCTCACTAGACCCTTGGTTCCCTAGCATTTCTGGGAAGTTATTTGTGTCCTCTTCCGTGAAGACGGAACCAAAGTATTTGTTTAATTGCCAAGCCATTTCCTTGTTCCCCATTATAAATTCTCCCATTTCTGACTGTAAGGGACCTACATTTGTCTTTACGAATATTTTTCTTTTTACATACTTGTAGAAGCTTTTACAATCCGCTTTTATGTTCCTTGCAAGTTTACTCTCATATTCTATTTTTCCCCTCTTAATCAATCTCTTGGTCCTTTTTTGCTGAATTCTAAACTGCTCCCAATCCTCAGGCTTGCTACTTTTTCTGGCAACTTTATATGACTCCTCTTTGGATCTAATACTATCCTTTCTTTTGTTAGCCATGGTTGGGACAGAAAGGAATGTATAACTGTTGCAATTCATGCATTCATTCCTTAAATGTTAGCCATTGCCTATCCACCATCATGCCTTTTAATGAAGCTCCCCAATCTATCATAACCAACTCACTCCTCATACCATGTTTCCTACCATGTATCCCCTATATAATCTCACTGTGTATCTATATAATATCACTGTGTGTCCCTTATATAATCTCACTGTGTATCTCCTATATAATCTCACTGTGTATCTATCTATATCTATCTATATATATAAATAAAAGGATCGTGGTGTCTGTGTGGCTGTCTGTGTGTATGTCTGGACTTAACTCAAACGTTATAGAGCGTACCTACACATATGTGATATCAAAAGAAAGCTTATGATTAGGGGAGTGTCATAGGCATATTTACTTTTTGGTCAGACAAAAATTGTTCGGACAGTATACAAAAAACGTTCAAATATCCGCTCATTAGCGGTTGGCCAATCATACGGGGGAATCCGCTCATTAGCATTGAGTGACGTAAAGGTTGACCAGTCCTACGGGGGGGAGCGCGCTGCGTCACGGGGGGGGTTCCATGGCGTGTGTGGGCGGGGCCTAATCCTTCAAACTGCCGTTAGTGCGGCCATTGTTAGTTTGGGCGTGTTGCTAACTCTTCCTCTGTCCGACCATGAGCCCCAGTCGCACCCTCACCCTCCTCCTCCTCCTTCTCTCCGCTTTCTCCCCTCTCCTGTCACCCCGGCCTCTCCGCTCTGCAGGATGTCACTGCCGAGCTCTTCGGGTCGGAGGCCCGGGGCACCGTGGCCGCTTTCCGAGTAGCCTGGGTAGGGCTGATTTACAGGTGAGGAGGGTGTTTGTTGTTCACGTTGGGCGGTGGTCCGGAGCGGCAGCTCAGCTCGGGTGACTTAGGCCGGGCCTCAGGTGCTACGCCGCCCACAGGGCCTCCGGGGCGGTGGGCCGCAGCGCGAGCTCAGCTGGGGTGACTCTGGCCGCGCCTCTTCCTCTCTTCTCTATCTCCTTCCCTCACTCTCTGCTTCTCTCTCTCTCTCTCTCTCTCCTTCCCTCTCTCTCTCTCTCCTTCCCTCTCTCTCTCCTTCCCTCTCTCTCTCTCCTTCCCTCTCTCTCTCTGTCTCTCTCTCCTTCCCTCTCTCTCTCTCCTTCCCCCTCTCTCTCTCTCTCCTTCCCTCTCTCTCTCGCTCTGTCTCTCTCTCCCTCCCTCTCTCTCTCTCTCTCCTTCCCCCTCTCTCTCTGTCTCTCTCTCCTTCCCTCTCTATCTCTCTCTCCTTACATCTCTCTCTCTCTCCTTCCCCGCAATGTCAATCAACAAGGCACAGGGGCAGACTTTGCATCGGCACCGCCGGGCACTCCAGTTAGTATCCTATATAATCTCACTATGTATCTCGCTACCACAGGGAGTGGTTGAGGCGAATAGTAGATGCATTTAAGGGGCGGTTAGATAAACATATGAGGGAGAAGGGAATAGAGGGTTATGCTGTTAGAGTTAGGTGAGGAGGGATGGGAGGAGGCTCGAGTGGAGCATAAACTCTGGCATGGACTGGTTGGGCCAAACGGCCTGTTTCAATGCTATATATCCTATGTAATTCCATGTATCCCCTATAAAATCTCACTGTATATTGCCTGTAGGATCTCACTGTTTCTCACTGTGTATCCACCATATAATATCACTGTTTCTCACTGTGTAGCTCGGGTGACTCAGGCCGGGCCTCAGGCGCTACGCCACCCACGGTGTCTCCGGGGCCGCGGGCCACAGCGGCAGCTCAGCTCAGGTGAGTCGGCCTGGGCCTGAGGCTCTAGGGAGGGAGAGGGGAGGGAGAGAGAGAGGAAAGGAGGGAGAGACAGGGGGAGGGAGAGAGAGAGGGGGAGGTGTTAGATCCGTGTGTTAATGGAGACACGGAATGCAGGAGTTGATTTAACAAGTGTTTACTGAACAAAGTCTGGAGGTGAACTAACAACACAAGACGCTACACAGGCTTATATACCCGAGTGGTCACTACTGGTACTACAGTATACAAGGGCTTTAAAAACATAGTTCCTCTTAAAGGTACATACACTACAATTCCTCCCCTTTTAGATAAATAGTACATAACATTTTAAGTAATCATTAAATAACATTTTTACAAGAACAATAATATACACATTTGCTGGAGTTAATCAATTACAAATTCAGTCTCTCTGGAGGCTTCCTGACTCGGTCCGGATAACGCCTCGGTGGTGTAGTAGGTTCTTTTGGCAAGGTCGATTCGGCTTCAATGCTAGTGTCGGGTTCATCTGGTTCCAGTATCACCGGATCGGAGGTAGATACTATGGGTATCTCTGCTTCATCACGAGGCGTATAGAGTTGTGGTGCAGGTTGTCCTTTTTCGGATGACTCTATGATCTGGTCAGCATGGCGCCTTATTATGCTTTCTCCAATGTCCACGGTATACATCAGCGGTCCTAGTCGTGTGCAAATAGTTCCAGGCTTCCATTTCTCGGTACGGTAGTCCCGGGCCAAAACTGGTTGACCTATCTGGAAGGTTCTAGTTGGCCTTTCATTCATGCTTTGAAATTGCCGGTTCTCTACGTCCCTTCTGACGTTTGGCTTGACCAAATCCAGCCGGCATCTTAGTCTTCTATTGAAAAACATCATGGCGGGGGTTTGGTTTGTAACCACATATGTTGCATTCCTGTACGCAAACAAGAAGTTATCTACCTTATGTTGTAGATTTATGTCTTCATTACCCATGGCCTTTATGGCCTTCTTGAAGGTCTGGACAAACCTTTCAGCCAATCCATTGGTGGCGGGATGGTATGGGGCGGACGTGTAGTGCTTAACCCCATTGTTTTTTAAGAACTTCCTGAATTCTTCGGATACAAATTGCGGTCCATTATCAGAACAGATCTGTTCAGGCAGCCCATTCCTGGTGAATATGGTCCTTAATACTGTGATGGTTTTTTCCGTGGTGGTGGAGGACATCTTTATTACCTCCGGCCACTTGGAGTGTGCATCCACCGCGATTAAGAACATTGAGTCCATAAATGGACCAGCAAAGTCGATATGTACCCTTTGCCATGGAGATGAGGGCCACTCCCATGGATGTAGAGGGGCTTGTGGTGGGGCGTTTTGGACCTTCTGGCATCCTAGACAGCTCTTGGTCATTTCTTCGATGTCTCCATCGATACCTGGCCACCACACAAACGCTCTGGCTAAGTTCTTCATTTTCACTCCACCCAGATGCCCCTCGTGAAGCTCCTTTAGCACTTTATCCTTGAGTTTGGGTGGAATCACCACTCTGGATCCACACATCAAGGTTCCTCGTCATACTGACAGCTGTTCTCTTCTTTGCGAGAATGCCGGCAACAGTGGTTCACCATGTGCTGGCCATCCCTTCACCGTTAAATCGTAGACTCGTGAGAGAGTCGGGTCATTTCGCGTTTCCTTTTCAATGGTAGAATTTGTCACCGGTAGACATTCCACTATGGTCGAGTGGAATATCTCCACTGGGTCCACTGTAGACGCCTCTTCCACCGTTGGCAACGGTAGGTGCGATAACCCGTCAGCATTCCCATGCTGTTTTGTTCCTTTGTACTCTATGTCATATTGGTGTGCCCCTAGGAAAAGGGACCACCTCTGTAGCCTTTGCGCTGTCATAATGGGAACGCCCTTTTTAGGGTTGAATATGGAGACGAGGGGTTGATGGTCAGTCAACAAGGTAAACTTTTGTCCGTGTAGGTAATGGTTGAATTTCTTCACCCCCCACACCAGGCTGAGTGCCTCCCTGTCGATCTGGGCATAGTTACGCTCAGCTGAGTTCAATGAGCGTGACGCAAAAGCTATCGGCCGCTCCGAGCCATCAGTGAATCTATGTGATAATACCGCTCCCACGCCGTAAGGGGATGCATCGCACGCCAGTCTGATTGGCAGTGATGGATTGTAATGAGCCAACACTTCCCTGGACATGATCAAGCCTTTGCATTTATGGAAGGCACGTTTACAGTCTTCGCTCCATTTCCAAACTACTCCCATTTGTAGCAGTGCGTTAAGCGGGTGCAGAACCGTCGACAAGTTTGGTAAAAATTTATGATAGTAATTTACTAATCCCAGGAATGACCTTAATTGTGAGACATTTTCAGGCGCTGGGGCCTTTACGACCACTTCAATTTTTTCAGGTGACTTATGCAACCCTTCTTCGTTAATGACATGGCCACAATATGATATTTGTTTCTGGAAAAATTCGCATTTGGGGCGATTTGCCCGTAGGCCCCGTTCTCTCAGCCTCGTGAGCACCTGCTCCAAGTTGGCAAGGTGCTCGTTGTCGTTTTCTCCTGTTACAAGGATGTCATCTAGGTAGCATTGAGTCCCCGGAATCCCTTGCAGGACTTGCTCCATAGCTCTTTGCCAGATAGCCAGAGCTGATGCCACTCCGAAAACCAGTCGATTGTACTGGTACAGGCCTTTGTGTGTGTTTATCGTGAGATACTTTTTAGAGGCCTCCTCAACCTCCATCTGCAGATATGCCTGTGCTAAGTCAATTTTGGTGAAACGTTTCCCTCCGGATAGTGAGGCGAAAATATCTGAGGATACTGTACCGTGTGAAGAACCAGGTTTACAGTCACCTTGAAGTCCCCACAGATGCGAACTTTTCTCTGTTCTTCAGATTTATCATTATTCAACGTTTTCTTCATGACTGGGACGATGGGTGTTGCCCACTCGCTCCAATCTACCTTGGATAACATGCCTGCTTTTTCCAAATTCTCCAGCTATGCCTCGACGGCTGGACGAATTGCGTATGGCACCGGCCTTGCCTTAAAAAACTTGGGAATTGCCGCATCTTCCACTTTTATTGAGGCGGTGGTGCCTTTCAGGGTTCCTAGTTCCTGTTGAAACACTTCTTTGGCGTTAGCCAAGATTTCTTTTAATCGTCCAGGTATGACGTCATCATCGTTTTTTTTCTTACTGGTCACCGTCAGTGCCTGAATGGAGTGCCAGTCTAAACGTATCTTTCTGATCCATTCACGTCCCAACAACGGTGGACCACCATCTTGCAGAACGTATAAATGCAACTTCTGTATTTCCTTGCCGTTGTATACAACAGGCACCCTTATTTTCCCTCTGGGGTATACTTTCTGCCCCGTATATGTCTTCAAGACAATGGATGTGTCTTTCAAAGGTATATGCGGAAATAGCCGCTCGTAATCCCGTGGACTCATGACAGTCAGAGCTGATCCTGTATCTAGCTCCATTTTGACTGGGGACCCCGCTATCGTGAGGGTAACCCAAATGGTCTGGTAATCTTCTTTGGCAATTACATTATGTAATTTGAGACAGCTTAGTCTCTTGTTTCCGGAGTCGCTATCGCTCTTCTGGTCTTCGGAGCTACTGTCCGTCATCATTTGTACCTTTCTGTACTTTTCCTTATTGACCTTTTTACTGTCAGCGGATTTCTTTCCAGATCTGCATACACGTGCAATGTGTCCCATCTTTCCGCATTGCCTGCATGCTTTGTCCTTGAACCAGCAGTCCTTCTGGTCATGGGTGGATCTGCCGCAGTGATAACATCTCTCGAAACCCCGTGTCATTTAATGGGTGCCGAAGTCCTGTGGCTTTTGCTGTATCTCTGCAGCTCCTCTTGCTGCTGCTTCGTATGATACAGCCACACTGAAAGCCTTGTCCAGTGTCAAATCTTTCTCAGAAAGTGGTCTTTTCTGTGTTCCGTCGCTTTGGAGACCACAGACGAATTTGTCTCGTAGAGAATCTGCCAGTCCTGCCCCGAATTGGCAGTGCTTTGACAGCTTTCGTAATTTGGTGAGGTAATCAGCGTTACTTTCATTCTTGTGCTGATTCCTCCTGAAGAATTTGAATCGTTCCGCTATCAGCAGCGGTGTTGGGTTTAAGTGCTCCTGTAAGGTATCAACAATCTCCTTAAAATTCTTGTCCATCGGTTTGGCTGGAGCGATCAAGTTTCGTAACAGCCCGTATGTCCTTGCGCCCATCAGATTTAGAAGTACCGATGCCTTTTTATCATCCGCTACTTCATTCGCCTTGCAATATACCTCCACTCTTTCCACATATGTGGTCCAATCTTCTATATCACTATCGAAAGCAATAATATTGCCAGTCTTCGGCATCTTGAAAATCTAAAATGGCGCTTCCCGCGCTTTTCTTTCTTCCCCGCCGAGTTAAGATGGTGCCTCCCGCGCTTTGCTGCCGCTGCTGCCAACGCTGTTCTCCGCGGTTCCCGTTGCGACCTGCAGCTTTTCGCGGTATTTCTATTTTTTTAATATATCGCTTCAATAGTTTCTCCGTTACTTGGAGAACCATTCCCGTCGTGGAGTGGACCCTCTGGGACTTTCCCCTCCCTCTGCTCGGTCCGAACGCCGACCTGCTTTGCAGCACCGGCCGCGCCCTGAGTGCTCCACCCTCTCTCTCTCTTTGCTTCTGCTTCCCGACTCACTGCCCGGCCCCGTTGCAGAGCCACCCGATCGAGCTCTAGCCCGCCGCAGCCCAGGATCAGTGCACTACCTGCCACCAGCCCGTTTAGCTGGGGAAACCACAGACTGGAGCCCAAGCCTGGCCCTCGTTTTCGAGTTTCTTCAAGTTATTATTTTTTTTCTTGCTTCTGGCTTCGACCTTCGTCTGAGGAATCGATCCCCTTGAGGTGCTGCCGAATTGCAGGTAAGTTCGTTTCTAACTCGTCGCCACTGTTAGATCCGTGTGTTAATGGAGACACGGAATGCAGGAGTTGATTTAACAAGTGTTTACTGAACAAAGTCTGGAGGTGAACTAACAACACAAGATGCTACACAGGCTTATATACCCGAGTGGTCACTACTGGTACTACAGTATACAAGGGCTTCAAAAACATAGTTCCTCTTAAAGATACATACACTACAGGAGGGAGGGAGGGAGAGGAGAGAGGGGGGAGGGAGGGAGAGAGGGATGGAGAGGAGAGAGGGAGAGGGAGAGAGAGGGAGAGGGGAGGGAGGGAGAGAGAGGGAGGGGGAGAGAGAGGGGAGAGAGACGGGCAGGAAGAGAGAGAGGGGAGAGGGGGCAGGGAGAGAGAGGGGGGAGAGAGAGAGGGGAGAGAGAGAGGGGTGGGGGGAGAGAGAGAGGGGAGAGAGAGAGGGGCAGGGAGAGAGAGAGGGGAGAGAGAGAGGGGCAGGGAGAGAGAGAGGGGGGAGGGAGAGAGAGGGTGAGGGAGGGAAAGAGTGAAGGGGTGGGAGAGGGAGGGAGAGCTCGCCTTCTTCCTCCAGGCTAATCCCAAACTAAATCCAGCAGTCTCTCTCTCTCTCCCCCCAGTCTCTCTCTCCCCCCCAGTCTCTCTCTCCCCCCAGTCTCTCTCTCCCCCCAGTCTCTCTCTTCTCCCCCCAGTCTCTCTCTCTCTCTCTTCCCCCCAGTCTCTCTCTCCCCCATCTCTCTCTTCTCCCCCCAGTCTCTCTCTCTCTCTCTCTTCCCCCCATCTCTCTCTTCCCCCCATCTCTCTCTTCTCCCCCGTCTCTCTCTCTCTCTCCCACCCAGTCTCTCTCTCTCTCTCCCCCCCAGTCTCTCTCTTCTCCCACCAGTCTCTCTCTTCTCCCCCCAGTCTCTCTCTCTCTCCTTCCCCTCTCTCTCTCCTTCCACCTCTCTCTCTCCTTCCCCCTTTCTCTCTCTCTCCTTCCCACTCTCTCTCTCTCTCTCCTTACCCCTCTCTCTCCTTCCCCCTCTCTCTCTCCTTCCCCCTTTCTCTCTCTCTCCTTCCCCCTCTCTCTTTCCCTCTCTCTCTCCTTCCCACACAGACAGACAGACAGACAAACTCATTTATATATATATAAAAATTATTTGTACTTTTTTCATAACAACATGCCCTCAAAAAACCCTCGGCACCGCCGGGCACTCCAGCTAGTTTCCTATATAATACCACTGTTTCTCAATGTATACACTGCCAAAGACAGATTAACTCATCATTTATCTCATTGTTGTATGTGGGAGCTTGCTGTGCGCAAATTGGTTGCCTTGTTTGCCTACATAATAAAAGCGACTGTACTTCATGAGTAATTCATTGGCATTGAGGCACTTTGGGGCGTCCGGAGGATGTGAGGGGCGCTATAAAAATGAAAGTCCTTCCTTTCTTTCTAGAAAGGAAGGCAAGTTAGGGCAGAATCAGACTGGGCTGTGCTGGGCCCGATAGTTGAATAGCCAGCTGACACTCACTACCTTGGTTCCCAAATGAAGAATGGTCACATAGAATGGCTAGCACCTGGTGATCATACCCTAGAATGCATCAGGAGAGGAGACGAGATAATTGGAGAGAGGAAGAACATACAGTAAGTTATTACAAAAATGCAATACTTTGGCTCTTGCCAACAAGAATTTAAGAGGCATTTAAGAATTCCTTAGCCTCCATGCATTGATCTTTGTGTGATAGGATGGTTTCCCAAGTGTGGGATTCTGGCGTGGACCTTTCTTCATGGTCCCACATATCGGGTCAAAATTTCCCATGCATGGTAACTCAGCAAATTGACCCATATTAAAACACCTCTCCTTGTATAGAAGAGTCTGATTCAGTTGGCTTGCTGCCCTGTGCTGGTGTAGGACATAATATCATAGGCAGCACACAGAATCCCCAGGCGCTGTATGTCAGAAAGTGCCATCACATTTTGAAAGCTGTCACGGCCAGTCATACTCAAAGGGTTACGAACCCCTTGGGCTCTAGTTAGTTGGAGAGGAGACGCACTATTACAGGCAGCAAGTTTCATTTGAGGAATTTCTCAGGGAAAATCAGCTTCATGGTACCAACCACTCAGGGTTGAATTAATCGGACAGGAGGCAATGATAACAGGTATAGCGTGAGCAGTTTTGCAAATTGGAAAACCTCAGTGAAAGGCCCAACAATGCTGGACCCCGCCAAGAGTAGGTGAGATAAATCAAGAGGTTAAGCTTATGTTTTAAAAGATCTGTAAAGTTGTAAGTGAAGCCTGAAGACTTGCCTTCTATTTATATAGCGCCTTTCACAAACTCAGGACATCCCAAAGCGCTTTACAGCCAAGGAAGTATTTTTGAAGTGCAGTCACTTCATTGGCTGTAAAGCACCTCTGAGTCAGAAGGTTGTGGGTTCAAGTCCCACTCCAGTGACTTGTGCACAAAAATCTCAGCTGACACTCCAGTGCAGTGCTGAGGGAGTGCTGTACTGTTGGAGGTGCCGGCTTTCAGATAAGACATTAAACTGAGGTCTTGTCTTCCCTCTCAAGTGGACATAAAACATCCCAAAGCACTATTGGAAGAAGAGTAGGGGCGTTTTCCCGTTGTCCTGGCCAATGTTTTTCCTTAATCAACATCATTAAAACTGGTTTTCTGGTCACGTATTTCATTGCTAGTTATGGGACCTTGCTGTGGGACCTTGGCTGCCACGTTTCCTACATTACAACCGTGACTACACTTCAAAAGTACTTCATTGGCGGTGAAGCGCATTGGGACGTCCTTGAAGTCACAAAAGGTGCGATATAAATGCAAGGCTTTTCCTTTCCTTTGAATCTAGCTCAGGCTCATGGCATAATCATATCAAATGGTGCAAAACTGCTGAAGACAGTATTTTATATCCTCTCCTTTGCCCTAGGAAGGTCCCAGAATGGCTAAACTGGCTGATCTCAACTGAGGCAGAAGTTGTACTATAATTGGCCTCCGCACCCTTTGACCAAGGAGAGGGAATACGAACTGGGCTTCCTACTACTGATTGCTGCCTCATGAACCTCTGAGATGACCTCCATGATTGAACAGCTTCCCAAGGCTCACACATGAAGAATGGACACTAGAGTATGGGAGTGAATCCATGCCCTAGCACCTTGAGGAGAAGGGGAGGGAAGAAAATGGGAGAAAGAGAGTGAGTGCAGACTCCATAAGCAAGAAACTTCCCTGGACATCCCATCAAAAAATCAGCTTTTCACACAGAATCGACCATTAAATGCCAAAGAGAATTTTGCCCCATCATTATGGGCTGGATTAGGCATGCACATCCCAAAGGTTAAAGGATATTCCAACCCTTCCCCCCACCCCCATCCAGAAAATAAACATTAGTGCTTATTGATCACTGTGAGAGTTACATTACCCTCAGCCTTATCAATGGGAATTTAATTGTCCCGCCATTACGCCAGTTCAGAAAGGAATTTGATGCCTTTAAGAGATACAAGAGGAGGACCTTCAAAACATTATTGAAGTAAATTACCAATAAATTGCACTACTAGGTCCATTTGGGCAGCTCCTTGGCTCCCTTCAAGCTTCTGTTATTATCTCCTGCTGCAATGAATATAGCATATCCCTGCAGCATCCTGCATCCTATTACATCCCATCTTGCTGACTCCTGCACTCCAGAATCATCCGATTAAATTAAGACCTCACAGGGGCAAATCTATTTCCCTTTCTCAGTCAACCATGTCCAGATTTGTAATTTGATTGCTTGCTATAAATCAGCCTGACCAAGAAAGGTATTAATTTAGTTATTCCTCTGTATTGACTCACTTTGAACTCAAAGTTCTTTGATGGTATGAAGTGCAGAGAGACCACTAGCTGGTTAAGAAGCTTCATGCTGCACAGGCACCCCAAACCACCATCTCGAGTGGTTCTCGAGTCTCATTATTGCACTAAATGTGTTTTGTGAATTGCTTTGTCAAAAGACCTCAGAGGAACATTCCTTAATACCACAAGTCCTGTTGCTCGAACAGCCGCCCACCATTCTTCGTTCCCCTCATCAGTTCCACAGCTGGCTATTCTTCGTGTGTGAGGCTGGACAATGGGGCTGGAATTGTCCTGGGATTGTCCTCTACAGGCTGAAGGTCCGGCAGGGCAAGACACCCACACGCCCCCTCCAATTCCGCCCTAGCCCCGACCCATTTTCCTCAGTCGGGGCTCATTAAGAGATCCCCAGTGGGATTCGAGCTGACCAGCAGTGCAAAGAGAATGTTCTCGGGACTCCAGAAGCACCAGAGAGGGGCCTTAAAGAGGCAGAAGTGCCCCAAAGATCAGAATCACTGTTCCACTTAAGGTCTTGACCAAGACTGGGGCTTTCAGAAGGTAAATACTATGAAGGGTTTTGATGAAGTAAATAAGGAGAAGCTGTATCCACTGGCAGGAGATTTGGTAATCAGAGGACAAGATTTAAGATAATTGGCAAAGGAACCAGAGGCGAGATGAGGAGAATATTATTTATGCAATGAGTTGTTATGATCTGGAATGCAATGCCTGAAAGTGTGGTGGAAGAAGATTCAATAGTAACTTTTGAAACAGAATTGGATGTACATTTGAAAAGAGAAAATTTTGCAGGGCTATGGGGAAAGAGCAGGGGAGTGGGACTAATTGGACAGCTCTTTCACAGAGCTGGCACAGGCACAATAGGCCGAATGGCCTCCTTCTGTGTTGTATGATTCTATGAAATGTTGGGGGCCAAATTGGAGGGAGAGGAGGCCAGCACAAGACACTCTCCCTCTGTGGGGATGGGAGGCCTCATGGCCATTTTCATTGCCTCCCAGGACCTACTGCAACTTTCGCCATGGCAGCTCGAAGAAGCAATGGTAACACAGAAAGGTGGGAGCAAAATCTATCAGGGACCTGGGCCCCTACCCACCGCCATTTACCTATGTTGGGCGAGGAAAGAGAGGCCAACAGCAGTCCCAACATGGGCAGGGAGAGGGAAGGACAGGCCGGGCAGTGAGGTGGCAATAAGCCTCACCATCTGCAATTTCCTTTGTTCTACACCAAAATCGGGCTGATTGGACAGCTCAGAGATATACAAGAGTAGCAGGACAATAAACTGGATGACCTTAACCATCCCAAGATAGACTGGAATAAAGGTAATGCATGAGGCCAAAGTGGGGAAACACATTTCAGAAAGTGTCCAGGACTACTTCTAATATAAAATATAAACAGAAAATCCTGGAAAACACTCAGCAGGTCAGGCAGCATCTTTGGAGAGCAAAACAGAGTTAATATCAGAACTCAAGGGTCATAGGCCTGAAACATTAGCTCTGTTTCTCTCTCCACAGAGAAGGACTACTTCCAGATCAGGACATTTCTAATTTAACAAGGAAAGAAGCATTGTTTGACTGAATTCTTGATGATGCGATGAGGCATACAACCGAGTAGAACAATTGGGAAAAACGAGCAAAAATTGACACTGTCCCCAAAAAGCTGACAGCTCAAAAACAGCTCTAAATATAGACCTATAACACATGAATACAAAGAATTGGGCTGCGAGTGCAGTGGGACGTGGGCTTGACAAAATCTGTGCTGTAGGTACAACTAATATTCTAACAACTTCATTGCAAAACACAAAAGCTTAGTTAGCCGTGAAACCAAGAGAATTATTTTCTGTGGGTGATACGCCCCTCACCCCCCTTTTTGAAACGTGATTTGATGCCTTCATTGTCATTTTGGAGCTGACTGCAGTTCTGAGTGCGGATCTCAGCACATTTTTTTTTAATTAAGTGGAAGGTGTCATCAACCAACCCACTCCCTATTTTATTTCAAAACACTACTATTTCTGCCAGAACAGTGACAGCAATTGTCAAATTAAACCAATTAATGCTTCCCACGCTGGGTAACATCTACCTTGTCTCAAGAAATCAACTGCAACCGGTATTTAAAAACCGCCAGGCAGGCTCCAGAATGTTCATTTAGAAAGTGTATTTTAGCAGCTTATTTGTATCATGTAATGTCTTTGGGGACAACCACTAAATAAACGCACCTATCATTGGGACTCTCAGAAACCATTAGCTCATTTAAAAAATTTTCAACTTCAAATTCGTGTATAATGAACAATAAGGGCAGTGACCTCTGACTGGTTCCAGTTTCACCCTCGGACCAAGCTGATTCTGACACCCTCCCGTCCTGCCTTCCCAATGGCCTGATTGGTCAATAATGGCAACCTTCGCTGTTGGTGAATAATGCCGATTTTTCTTGTTAAACTCTAGCAAGCTGCTACATGGGCTTAAAAAGGGAAGGTTGCCGTGCTATTAATGGGTGGCTGGTTACCGTGTACGTATGACATGTCTCTGGGCAGTATTTTAAGCCAGCCGTGGCTCAATGGATAGCGCTCTTCCCTCTGAGTCAAAGGTCGTGGGTTCAAGCCCCACTCCAGAGACTTGAGCACAAAATCTAAGCCAACAATTCTTCAGTGCTGCACTGTTGGTGGTGCCATCTTTCAGATGGGATGTTATACCGACGCACCGTCTGCCCTCTCTGGAGGACACAAAAGATCCCATGGCCCTATTTTGAAGAAGAGCAGGGGAGTTCTCTCTAGTGTCCTGGCCAATATTTATCCAACAACCAACATGACTTCCGCGTTTACAACATTACAAGGTGACTATACTTGAAAAAGTACTTCAATGGCTGTAAAGTGCTTTGGGATGTCCTGAGGCCGTGAAAGGTGCTATAGAAATGCAAGTTTTTCTTTCTTTTTCAGGTCCTAATTCAGAGAACAGAGGAATGTCACGTGAACATATGAAGCGTTCATCCACTAATATCACCAGGAGAAATTTCACGTTTTGTATGTATGCCACGGGACTTTTAACTCACGGGGTTTGACAATCAACCACTATCTATGAGTTATATGAAGTCTCTGGCTGCAGGAAATTAGGAATATGCTTGTGCCAACATTGGGAGAGCTGTCCCACAGACTAGTCAAGCAACAGCCTGACATAATCATACTCACAGAATCATACCTTTCAGACAATGACCCAGACTCCTCCATCACCATCCCTGGGTATGTCCTGTCCCATCGGCAGGACAGACCCACCGAAGGGGGAGGCACAGTGGTACACAGTCAGGAGGGAGTGGCCCTGGGAGTCCTTAACATTGACTCCGGACCCCATGAAGTCTCATGGCATCAGGTCAAGCATAGGCAAGGAAATCTGCTGATTACCATCTACCGCCCTCCCTCAGCTGATGAATCAGTACTCCTCCATGTTGAACACCACTTGGAAGAAGCACTGAGGGTAGCAAGGGCACAGAATGTACTCTGAGTGGGGGACTTCAATGCCCATCACCAAGAGGGCCTCAGCAGCACCATTACTGACTGAACTGGCTTAGTCCTGAAGGACATAGCTGCCAGTCTGGGCCTGCGACAGGTGGTGAGAGAACCAACGCGAGGGAAAAACCTACTTGACCTCGTCCACACCAATCTACCTGTCGCAGATGCACCTGTCTATGACAGCATTGGTAGCAGTGACCACGGCCTCCTTGTGGAGACGAAGTCCCGTTTTCACACTGAGGACACCCTCCATCGTGTTGTGTGGCACTACCACTGTGCTAAATGGGATAGATTCAGAAAGATCTAGCAGCTCAAAACTGGGCGTCCATGAGGCACTATGGGCCATCAGCAGCAGCAGAATTGTATTCCACAATTAAACAACTAACAGGTTGAGGAGGCTCCATGAATATCCCCATCTTCAATGATGGCGAGCCCAGCACGCGAGTGCAAAAGACAAGGCTGAAGCGTTTGCAACCATCTTCAGCCAGAAGTGCCGAGTGGATGATCCATATTGGCCTCCTCCTGACGTCACCATCACGGAAGCCAGTCTTCAGCCAATTCGATTCACTCCATGTGATATCAAGAAACGGCTGAGCGCACTGGATACAGCAAAGGCTATGGGCCCTGACAACATCCTGGCTGTTGTGCTGAAGACTTGTGCTCCAGTTCATGAGCAGAAACGGTGTGAAACATATCAAAGTTCCACCGTACAACCCTGCTTCAAATGGTGCAGCAGAGTGCACAGTACAAATTGTCAAATGTGCCCTCATCAAGCAAATGTTGGATCTAAATCCAAAGAAACGTCAGTTGTCATTGGACCACAAACTGGCAAATTTTCTGATTACCTATCGGAATACTTCTCATACCACTACTGGTAGAAAACCAGCAGAGTTGTTTCTCAAACAACAGCCACAAACCAGGTTCTCGTTGGTAAAGCCAAACCTGGCACAGTCCATAGAAGAGGAGCAATCAAGGCAGAAAGAGAGTCATAATAAAGGTAGAGCTAGAGAGAGAAGTGTGAAGTTGAACCAGAAGGTTAGAGTGAAGACCCATCACCATAAATGGTTAAATTGGTTACCAGGAAGAGTAGTGAAGATATGTGGCCCTCGCACATATTTGGTCAAGATGTTTGATCATGGAAAGGTTAGGTTTGTTCACATTGATCATATCTTACCTACAGATGTGGAAGGAGTTGAAAGCTGGGATGATTCAATTTATTCTGATGAGTCAGATAGTCTTGTTACAAGGAGCGTACCAGTAGCAAATCCTACATCAGATGCACCAGAAACAAGTCCACGACAAAGTCAGAATTTATGTCTGAGCCCAAGTCAGGCAGACAAACAGTCTGAAAGTGTAAAGAGTCCAAATGTAGATCAAGGTCAGCCCTTGGAGAAAAATTCTCCGCAGGCTCAGCCTAGAATGAGTCAAAGTCCTACAACAAGATCTGAAAGTTCTGTTCAAGAAGGAAGGTATCCTCTTCGAAACAGAAAACCAGTGGTAAAGTTAAATCTGTAAATATGGAAAATAAGTTCCTATCTTTTGTTTGTGTTACAGAATTCTATAGTCGGATTTGGAAACATAAAATGGGTTCAATTTGAGAAATGTATACCAAGAGTTGTGAATGCCATGCAAGTCATGTACAATGATTATTTGCTATGATTAACTTCTTCAATAAGGAGGGAGAAGTGTAATAGAGCCACCTGGTGGTCTACTGATGTATATAATAAAGCCACATGCAGTACAGTTCTGACCAGAAGCCATGTTGTGCTGTTGTATATAAATGCTGTGTCCCAAGACATCACAAAAACCACTTGCCTACATCACAGATTATACAGCAGGCACACGCGAGGAAGAATATTACTGCTCTGTTACCGAGGTAACTATATTTACATTTAATGCAAGTCAGGGATGAATAATAATGATATTCATGGTTTGACCTTGTGACTTCTCTTTCCAAATACTCACTACACATACACAGATGGGACAAGACCAAAACCAAAATGGTTTCAGCCGCTAACTGGATTAGGATTCGATCGTGAGTGCTCGTACACATTCCCCAGTGACCATGATAGCAACGTTCCAGAGATCTGTCAAATCACACAGGCAGTGGGAGCAGAAATGTCCCAGTGGGTCAATACACTATCCACTGTACAACTGAGGCATACAAATCAGGAAGGGTTAGGTTCTGATCCCTGCTCTGTACTAAGTTTTCTGGTCACAGTTGGGGCAGTGGTCAGAGTGCTACAGTTAGCCTTGGGGCTCATGGACTGGGGAGAGGCAAAAACAGTCAAGGTGAGAAACATATGAACAGGGGTAGGCCATTCAGCCCCTCGAGCCTGTTCCCCCATTCATTTAGATCATGGCAGATTTGTACCTTAACTCCATTTACCCGCCTTGGTTCCACATCCCTTAATACCCTTGCCTAACAAAAATCTATCAATCTCAGTTTTAAAATTTTCAATTGCTTTTTGGGGGAAAGAGTTCCAGAATTCCACTACCCTTAGTGTGATGAAGTGCTTCCTAACATCACCCCTAGCTCTAATTTTAAGGTTACACCCCCTTGTTCTGGCCTCCCCCACCAAAGGAAATAGATTCTCTCTATCTACCCTATCAACTCGTAAATGAGTTTAAACGGCACAATTAGATCACCCTTTAATCTTCTATACTCCTGCCCCCTGATTGTCATCCACTGACCCCTGTTCTAAGTGTGCACATGTGGACAGGATGGAGATCCACTGCAATGTCCCCTCTCATGGTTAACTAGCCTGCTGACTCACTCGCTAAGCCCCGCGCTTAGGAAGAATGTCAACGTGGGCTAACTGGACCCATGGAGCTGTGGCCCAATAAGAGTCGGCTCCCTCGGGGGAGGGGAAAATTGGCGGGGGAAAAAATAGCAAACAGAAAATAAAAATTGGGACCTACCCTCTGCAGGAAGTAATGGTGTATCACGGGATGAGATGCTAAACTGAAGTCCTGACCGCCTCTTCAGCTGACTATGAAAGAATTAGAAGGGAGACAGAAATACCCCCTCAACCACAGAAAACAACCAACCTTCATCCTGCAGTAGTACCCCTCTGTTATCTTAATATACAGTAAAATACTGCGGATGCTGGAAATCTGAAATAACAACAGAAAAAGCTGGAAATACTCAGCAGGCCAGGCAGCATCCATGGAGAGAGAAACAGAGTTAACATTTCAGGTCTGGAGCCCTTCATCAGAACTGGAAAAAGCTGGAAATGTAACAGATATTAAGCAGGTGCAGAGACGGGGGGGGGGGGGGGGGGGGGTTTAGGAGGGGAGGAAGGAATTGAAAGAACATGCTGTGAAAATGTTGCAAATGGGAATGGCAAAATCATACTGCATGAAAAATGGGGGCAGGGATTATTATCTGAAATTGTTGAACTCGATATTCATACAGCAGAGATCGTCAGTCACTGACTCACACTGTTGCCCTGCTTGTTTAGATTACGCTGAGTAACTACAGGCGTCCAAATTGATTTGTTTTTCTTTAATTAGATGCTAGTCGTTGAACAAAGAGAGAGTCTTCTGCGTGGTTTAGATTTCCTCCGCTTCTCAGCCGTGACACATGCCTCGGGTAATGTCTCACACAGTCAGCCGGCTGTCATAGGGCGAGGGCGGGTTGGGGGTCATGGGTGAAGCACAGCAGCCCAGCTCCGTCCTGTCCTCACTTGATGTCTACCTGTAGGAATGCAACACTACTGGGAACCCCGCTCCCCCCTCCCCTGTTTTGATTTTCCCCATCCTATCCCAGGGGTGCTCAAGCCAACTGTAGTGCCCTGACACTGCCCCAGCCTGACATCAGCCAACTCAGCAGAGACTGGGGATCTAAGCTGGTCCATAAGGCTTGGTGTCTCACCAGAAGGGGAACTGAACCACTAGGGGAGCTTAAGAAGGACAGAAAGTAGAAGGAAAGAAAGAAGAAGGGAAAAAAGGAACTTGCATTTATATAGCGCCTTTCACGATCTTAGGATGTCCCAATGCACTTTACAGCCAATGAAGTACTTTTTGAAGTGTAGTCACTGTTGTAATGTAGGAAAAGCGCCAGCCCATTTGCGCACAGCAAGCTCCCACAAACAGCAATGTGGTAACGACCAGATAATCTGTTTTAGTGCTGTTGGTTGAGGGATAAATATTGGCCACGACACCGGGGAGAACTTCCCTGCTCTTCTTCGTATAGTGTCATGGGATCTTTTACGTGCATCTGAAAGGGCAGATGGGGCCTCAGTTTATCCAAAAGACGGCACCTCTCACAGAGCAGCGCTCCCTCGTACTGCACTGGAGTGTCAGTCTAGATTTTGTGCTCATGTCTCTGGAGTGGGGCTTGAACCCACAACCTGCTGACTTAAGAACTTTCTGGGACAGGAGTAGCTCTCTATACCCAACAAGCCCACCCATTTCTTGATAGTCGGCATGCACGGAACATTGGGGGAGAAGGACTGAGGTGTACACGCAGTCAGTTGAGGCTGACAAGCATGCCTGATATTTCCACTCTGAACGGTTCAGTCACATGTTGGAAAGCCCTCAATTAAATCATGACAGGCGTAATTAAATTGCAGCAACTGCCATAGTTCTTTAATTCAATATATTATTTCGGCAATGTGGAAAGGGGGAGGGGGGGCGTGGGGGAGGGATGTGAAAACAATTTGTCTGCAGAATAGCTAGCTGGTGCCTCTTGGAGAGGACAGACGGAGGTACTTAGGGTTAGCTTTTCAGTGAAGAGGTTGACGTTGAGAGACACTAATTAGGTGCTCAGTGAGGTCCCGATAACCACTTTGTTAACTGAAGAATTTTAAAATAATTTTATTGCCGTTTGGATTTTTTTGTGGAGGCCAATTCCTCGTGGATCAAGGGACCCATAGCAGAAAGTTAGTGCTAGTTTGGTACTAACCAGTATTGTATTGGGAAACTCAATTGGGATGGTTGGTGTGGGAAATGGAAAGCCGGTGCACTGGTGCATTATGGGATGCTTGGGCTTCCCCCACTTTCTTTGCCCCACCATTGGCGGCCGTGCCTTCAGCTGTCTAGCCCCCAAGCTCTGGAATTGACATGTCAAACCTCTCCTTAGAAGCAACCTCTTTGACCAAGCTTTTGGTCACCTGTCCTAATGCCTCCTTCTTTGGCTTGGTGTCAATTCGTGTCTGCTTTATGCTCTTGTGAAGCACCTTGGGATGTTTTACTACTTTAAAGGCACCACATAAATGCATGTTGTTGTTGCTTCTCTGGCTGTTGGGGCTGAGACACACAGTGTTAAAGCAGACAGAGCTTCTTGTGCAGTTAACCCATACTCGACCGGCGAAATGACAGCACTGGGTGGTGGGGAGGAGAAAGAACCTCCCCTTGTGCCATTGTGGGATCTTTCTGTGCACACATTAGCTGCCTACAGAACAGGATATCAAGTGCTTTGGGACATTCTGAGGAAGGTGCATTATAAATGTAAGCCATTTTTATGCCAAAGATACTCCACGAAACAAGATCAACAATACATCATTCACTGCTGTGGGTCCTTTCTTGCCAACCCATGTGATGGCTCCAAGCAGGATTTTTGGAGCTGTCTGTTCCAGAAATAGGCATTCTGAAACCTCCCCGACAGCTCGGTGACTTTACCACAAGACAATTAAAGATGAGGGAAGCCATTCGGCCCATCTTATTTCATGCATTCAGAAATACTCTACAGTTCCCCCTCTTGTAGCATCCAATTGGTTCTTAAATGACCCCAGGGCTCTCTCTGACTCTATCTGGAAGTCCATTCCATGTGCAGATCACTGTGTGAAAAATCCTAACTCATTTGCCATTTACTAGTTTGAATCTATCCTAACCACTATCTTTGATGCCCTAGTCCCTACTAAAACAATTACCCCCTCTCACCCTGGCCGTTCCCCCGGTACGGCTCTCATCTTCGCTTCCTTAAGTCCAAGGAATGCAGACTCGAATGGATATGGCAGACAACTGATTTAGCCATTCACCGCCAGATCTGGCTGGATCACATAAAGCACTATCGGGCCCTTCTCTTGTCTGCCAAAATTGCTCACTATTCCAGAATCATCTGGAATTCAAAGATAAACCCCGGCTCCTATTCTCTACTGCTAACCGTCTTCTTAAACCTCTCTCCCCTGTCTCCTCCACCCTCACCTCCGATAACAAGTGTGAGGAGCTCATGACTTCTTTGTCTTTAAGATTGAGACCATCCGTTTGGCTGCCTCTGCCACTTCCCTTTCTTCCCCTAGCCCACTGGGCCAAACTTCCTCTAAGATTCCCCCCCTGCCCTAGCCCTGAACTCACATCTTTCTCCAGTTTCTCTCTGATCTCCCCTCATGATCTCTCTCCGCTCAACTTGTCTGTGAGACCCACGTCCTGCTCCCTCGACCCTATTCCCACCAAACTGCTGACCACCCAACTTCCTTTTCTGGCTCCCATGTTAGCTGATATTGTTAATGGTTCTCTCTCCTCAGGTACTGTTCCCCTCTCCCTCAAATCTGCCGTCATCACCCCTCTCAAAAAACAAACCTTGATCCCTCCATCCTTGCAAACTACCGCCCCATCTCCAACCTCCCTTTCCTCTCCAAAGTCCTTGAACGTGTTGTTGCCTCCCAAATCCGTGCCCATCTTTCCCGCAATTCCATATTTGAATCCCTCCAATCAAGTTTCCGCCCTTGCCACAGTACCGAAACGGCTCTCATCAAAGTCACAAATGGCATCCTTTGTGACTGTGACAAAAGTAAACTATCCCTCCTCATCCTTCTTCACTTGTCTGCAGCCTTTGACATGGTTGACCACTCCATCCTTCTCCAACGCCTCTCCACCATCATCCAGCTGAGCGGGACAGCACTCTCCTGGTTCCATTCTTATCTATCTAATCGTAGCCTGAGAATCACCTGCAACGGCTTCTCATCCCACTCCCGCATCATTACCTCTGGTGTCCCCCAAGGATCTATCCATGGCCCCCTCCTATTTCTCATCTACCTGTTGCCCCTTGGTGACATCATCCGAAAACACAACACTGTGTCTACACAGTTTGCCTACGGAGGGCACGGACCATCATCAAAGACCCTACCCACCCCAGCCACAGTCTGTTCGCCCTCCTACCATCTGGAAGACGCTACAGATGCATTCGCACCCGTACGACCAGATTTAGGAACAGCTTCTTTCCCAGGGCTGTCATCCTACTGAACTCCACAAATAAACACTAAAGCCTGCACATCTGCCGATGCACTTTATTCACTTTATTATGGTCATATTTATGCTAATATATATGTACAAATGTATGTTGAAATGTTTAAGTGTCCTAATCCAAATTGTACACTCTCGGGAGCCGCAAGCCTACATTTCGTTGTACTGCACTTGTGCACTAACAATGACAATAAAAGTTGATTTGATTTGATTTTGATTTGATTTGATCAGTTTCCACATGTACGCTGATGACACCCAGCTCTACCGCACTACCTCTTCTCTCGACCCCTCCACGTTGTCTAAATTGTCAGACTGCTTGTCCGACATACAGTTCTGGATGAGCAAAATTTTCTCCAATTAAATATTGGGAAGACTGAAGCCATTGTTTTCGGTCTCCGCCACAAACTCCATTCCCTAGTCACTGACTCCATCTCTCTCCCTAACATCTGTCTGAGGCTGAACCACACTGTTGGCAACCTTGGTATCGTACTTCACCCTGAAATGAGCTTCTGACCACATATCTGCAACATAACAAAGACCGCCTACTTCCACCTCCATAACATCGCCCGTCTCCGCCCTTGCCTCAGCTCATCCGCTGCTGAAACCCTCATCCATGCCTTTGTTAACTCTAGACTTGACTATTCCAATGCACTCCTGGCTGGCCTCCCACATTCCACCCTACGTAAACTTGAGGTCATCCAAAACTCCGCTGCCCGTGTCCTAACTCGCATCAAGTCCCGTTCGCCCATCACCCCTGTGCTCGCTGACCTACATTGGCTCCCAGTTAAGTAGTGCCTCGATTTCAAAATTCTCATCCTTGTTTTCAAATCCCTCCATGGCCTCACCCCTTCCTATCTCTGTAATCTCCTCCAGCCCCACAACCCCCCTGAGAGATCTGTGCTCCTCTAATTCTACCCTCTTGAGCATCCCTGATTATAATCGCTCAACCTTTGGTGGCCGAGCCTTCTGTTGCCTAGGCCCTAAGCTCTGGAATTCCCTGCCTAAACCTCTCCACCTCACTACCTCTCTTTCCTCCTTTAAGATGGTCCTTAAAACCTACCTCTTTGACCAAGCTTTTGGTCACCTGCCCTAATTTATCCTTATGTGGATCGGTGTCAAATTTTTTGCCTTAAAATACTCCTGTGCAGCGCCTTGGGACGTTTTACTACGTTAAAGGTGCTATATAAATACAAGTTGTTGTTGTTGTATGTCCCCTTGTCCTACTCTCTCAATTTAATTTATAATAATTTTCCAGATTTATCTTTTCCATACCATTTGTTATCTTTTATACCTCGATCACCTCTTAGAAATCTCCTTTCAAGGCTAAAAAGCCCATATTCCTCCCACTTGGGAAGGTCTTTCCTCACACTACGGGCCAACTTCAAGTTTCTTCTCCTGCACCACCTCCAATGCCTCCCTATTTCTCACTGACCAGAACTGGACATAGGATTCCATAGGATATACGGCACAGAAACAGGCCATTTGGCCCAACCAGTCAATGCTGGTGTTTATACTCCACTCGAGCCTCCTCCCATCTTTCCTCATCTAAATCTATTAGCATAACCCTCGATTCCCTTCTCCCTCATATGCTTGTCTAGCCTCCCCTTAAATGCATCTATGCTTTTCGCTTCAACCACTCCCTATGGTTGCGAGTTCCACATTCTCACCACTCTTTGGCTAAAGAAGTTTTGGATTTCTTGGTTGACTATCTTATATTGATGGCCTCTAGTTATGCTCTTCCCCACAAGTGGAAACATTCTCTCTGTATCCACTCTATCAAAACCTTTCATAATTTTAAAGACCTCTATTAGGTCACCCCTCAGCCTTCTTTTTTCAAGAGAAAAGAGACCCAGCCTGTTCATCCTTTCCTGATATGTATACCCCTGCAATTCTGGTATCATCCAGTGAGTAGCTGAGTCCACAGCACAGGGAGATCCCAGGTTCAATTCCAGATGCGTCGTGAATTAGCTGACCTCATCCAGTGCAGCTGCCCTCAGCACCTCTGGGATAAGGGTAGAAAATTAGCCCGAATTCCTGGCAAGCATGTGTGTGAGTGGCAGTTGGGCAAGGATAAGGAGTGATTCAATTGAGGTGTTTAAGATGATTAAAGGAGTTGATAGGGTAGATAGAGAGAAACTATTTCCTCTGGTGGGGGAGTCCAGAACAAGGGGGCATAACCTTAAAATTAGAGCTAGGCCGTTCAGCAGTGATGTCAGGAAGCGCTTCTTCACACAAAGGGTAGTGCAAATCTGGAACTCTCTCCCCCAAAATGCTGTTTAGGCTGGGGGTCAATTGAAAATTTCAAAACTGAGATTGACAGGTTTTAGTTAGGCAAGAGTATTAAGGGATACGGAACTGAGGCGGGTAAATGGAGTTAAGATAATGATCAGCCATGATCTAATTGAATGGTGGAACAGGCTTGAGGGGCTGAATGACCTCCTCCTGTTCCTATATTTCTGTGATAGGATTGGGCATGGCCTTGGGGCCTGAGGCACTCGACTAGCTTTCTGATACTCACCATTTCAGCTCACAGATGAAGAATGGCAACTTGTTTGGGGTGTGAGAGATTGACGTGTGCCTGTAGAAGTGTGACCCAGTGAGGGAGGAACAGCCCCAGGACAGGAGAGGACAATATTGGGTGAGACATGATCCAAACTAACGCGTTCTTATCTGGAGGATTCAGCAGCAGGAACACTACTACAGCAGCTTTATAAACCACAGCTCTTGGGTTACCCTGGTATATATTTAACGCATGAGAGGAGGGTGGAATTCTCCTGATATCCAATGGATTGATTATGGGATGATGTCAGCACTCAGCCATTCTCCAGGACCCCTGCACAAACAAAGGGCTGGAAAAGTTGACACCCGCTCCAAAAACGAAAGATTGGCAACTGCACAATCCCTTCAGGTTTTCAGTTAACGTTGGATAGTAGAGGCACTTGCCTCATCATCTGTAGCCGCTGACTCAAGTCTGGGGCTCCCACTGTTGCTGACAGCACCCGATAATGTAAAGAGCAAAGTCTGCTGTGAGAGGCAAAGTCTCCACTTTGGCATGTTCCATAGGGGCTGGGGGCACAGTGGGGCCAATCACCGAGAGGAACAGCATTCGCAGGTCCTGGGTTTCCTGCTTCAGCTCTCCGCGTGCCCAGACTGACTACATAAAAAGGGCAAGAGGCAGAATGATGCGTTTACATTGCTTGGGGGGGGGGGGGGCAAATCATGCCATTTTCTAACTCAATAATCTCACACAAGAAATATAACATGCCAGACGTATATACCAGACGGGCACACCAGGCCGGATATACCAGTATGATATGAGAGTAAGCTTGCAGGGAACATAAAAACTGACTGTAAAAGCTTCTATAGATATGTGAAGAGAAAACGATCAGTGAAGTCAAGCGTAGGTCCCTTGCAGTCAGAATCAGGGGAATTTATATGAGGAACAAAGACATGGCAGACCAATTAAATACATGCTTTGGTTCTGTCTTCATAAAGGAGGACACAAATAAACTCCCAGAGATGTCGGGGAACATAGGGTCTGATGAGAGGGAGGAACTGAATGAAATCAGTATTTGTAGGGAAATGGTGTTAGGGAAATTGACGGATTGAAGGTATATAAATCCCCAGGGCCTGATAATCTACATCCTAGGGTACTTAAGGAAGTGGCCCTAGAAATAGTAGATGCATTGCTGGTCATCTTCCAAAATTCTATAGACTCTGGAACAGTTCCCATGGATTGGAGGGTAGCTAATGTAACCCCACTATTTAAAAAAGGTGGTAGAGAAAAAACAGGGAATTATAGACCGGTAAGCCTGACATCGGTAGTGGGGGAAAATGCTAGAGTCCATTATAAAAGATGTAAGAGCAGAGAACTTGGAAAAAAGTGACTGGATCGGACAAAGTCAACATGGATTTACAAAAGGTAAATCGTGCTTGACTGATCTACTGGAATTTTTTGAGGATGTAACTGGTAGAATAGATAAGGGAGAACCAGTGGATGTGGTGTATTTGGACTTTCAGAAGGCTTTCGATAAGGTCCCGCATAAGAGACTAGCGTGCAAAGTTAAAGCACATAGGATTGGGGGTAAGGTACTGACTTGGATAGAAAACTGGTTGGCAGACAGGAAGCAAAGAGTTGGAATAAACGGGTCTTTTTCCGAGTGGAATGCAGTGACTAGTGGGGTACTGCGGGGATCAGTGCTAGGACCCCAGTTATTCACAATATATATTAATGATCTAGACGAGGGAACTGGATGTAATATCTCCAAGTTTGCAGACGACACAAAGCTGGGTGGGCGTGTGTGCTGTGAGGAGGATGCAGAGAAACTCCAGTACGATTTGGACAGGTTGGGCGATTGGGCAGATGCATGGCAGATGCAGTATAATGTGGATAAATGCGAGGTTAGTAAAAACAGGAAGGCAGATTATTATCTGAACGGCAATAGATTGGGAAAAGGGGAATTGCAACGAGACCTGGGTGTCCTTGTGCACCAGTCGCTGAAGGTAAGCATGCAGGTGCAGCAGGCAGTTAAGAAGGCAAATGGTAAGCTGTCCTTCATAGCGAGAGGATTCGAGTACAGGAGCAAGGATGTCTTGCTGCAGTTGTACAGGGCCTTGGTGAGACCACACCTTGAGTATTGTGTGCAGTTTTGGTCACCTCATCTGAGGAAGGATGTTCTTGCCATGGAGGGAGTGCAGCGAAGATTCACCAGATTGATACCTGGGATGGCAGGAATGACGTATGAAGAGGGATTGGGTCGAGTAGGCTTATGTTCGCTAGAGTATAGAAGAATGAGAGGGGATCTCATTGAAACTTATATAATTCTAACAGGACTAGACAGATTAGATGCAGGAAGTCTGTTCCCGATGGCGGGGGAGTCCAGAACCAGGGGTCACAGTCTAAGGATAAGGGGTAAGCCATTTAGGACTGAGATGAGGAGGAATTTCTTCACCCAGAGAGTGGTGAACCTGTGGAATTCTCTACCACAGAAGACAGTTGAGGCCAATTCATTAAATATATTCAAGAAGGAGTTAGATATATTTCTTAAGGCTAAGGGGATCAAGGGATATGGGGAGAAAGCAGGGACAGGGTACTGAATTTGGATGATCAGCCATGATCGCATTGAATGGCGGAGCAGGCTCGAGGGGCCGAATGGCCTACTCCTGCTCCTATGTTTCTATGTTACCAGACGGGTTCACCAGACGGATATACCAGGCTGAATATACCAGACGGGTTCACCAGATATACCAGACTGGTATACCAGACGGGTTCATCAGACAGATATACCAGACAATATACCAGGCCTGATATACCAGACAGATATACCAGATGGGTACAACAGGCGGGTTCACCAGACGGGTTCATCAGATATATCAGATGGGCATATCAGACAGGTTCACCAGACAGATATACCAGCCGGATATACCAGACGGGCACACCAGACCAGACGGGTTCACCAAATATACCAGACAGATATACCAGACGGGTACACCAGATGGGTACGCCAGACGGGTACACCAGAAAATATACCAGGCCAGATATACCAGACGGGCACACCAGACCAGACGGGTACACCAGACAGATATACCAGGCTGGATATACCAGACGGGTACACCAGACGATATACCAGACGATATACCAGACAGATACACCAGGCCACATTTTTTCTGACTACTGAAGCAAATTGAGCAATGTAATGGGAAGAGGAGCAGCTGGTGGTTTCTCGGAGCTGAAGCCCTGCTCTGTGTGGGTGATGTAGAAAACCCGATTCTCTTCCTGACACGAGAAATCAGTAGGAGTCTGTGGGGAGACAAAATCAATGCCGAATTCTAATTCCGAGCAGGCCTGCTGTAACACTCACAGCAGCCCCTCTTTACACAGGCACCCACATTCCCAATGGATGACCTTTCCTGCTTTTATTTTTGTTTACTGGGTAAGGAACAGTTTTATTCATCCCATCAACAGGCAAATCCTTTGGAAAAAAAGGGCTTAGGGGCCTAGTGGATAAAGGCACTGCCTGGTTTTAGTACTAAAATGAAACAAACCAGGTTGTGGGTTTGATGGTGAGTCTCGGCCGAGTTATCTGATAAGCCTGGGGCAGCTGCTGGGGGGTGTGGCAATTGGCCCCTGGGAAAAACCTGCACTGAGATCCAGCTACACCGTCTTAAAATGAACACGTGGATGCTGGAGGATGACACAATCCGGTGGCACTGTGATGCCTCCACAGTCAAACAGCCTGCTGACACACACGATGCAGCCTCGCACATAAAGAATGCCCACTAGCATCGGAGGGTTATTGTTGCCCACACAACAGCAGTGGGTAATTTTTTGACTACATGCTTTTACTGGGGTGGGGGGGGGGGGAGGTGGGGTGAGGGGGGAAATTCCTTGCCTGCCCGTCCACTGGCAACACACGTGCTGCCCGACTTTCTGATTCACAACTACCGGCAGGCCTCGTTACTGGAAGTGTGAAGTCAGAAGATTACCCCTAGTGTTCTGCCAGTATCATGAGTAAGAAAGACTTGCATTTATATAGCGCCTTTCACAGCCTCAGGGCATCCCAAAACACTTTACAGCCAATGAAGTACTTTTTGAAGCGTAGTCACTGTTGTAATGTAGGAAACGCGGCAGCCAATTCGCAAACAGCAAGCTCCCACAAACAGCAATGTGATAACGACCAGATAATCTGTTGTAATGACACTGGTTGAGGGAGAAACATTGGCTGGGAGAACTGCCTGCACTTCTTCGAACAGTGCCGTGGGGGAGGTCACGTCTCATCTGAAAGACGACACCTTGAACAGTGCAGCACTCCCTCAGTATGGCACTGGAGTGTCAGCCTGGATGATTTAGCTCAAGTCTCTGGGGTGGGATTTGAACCCACAACCGTCTGACTCAGAGGTGAGAGAGATTCCACTGAGCTACGGTTGGCACCCAAACCAGCAAACAGTAAACACATTTACGGACACTTGGAGCAGCCCATCTGTGATTCTGGATGGCAGTTCGCTGCTTGCATTCCTTCACTATCGGTACAATCGAGCCGTGTTGATGAAAACAATGGCAGGGATTGTAAAATCTATATCCAGGTCACAGACAGGAACGGCACTAATGGATTTATAATAAGAGAAATTTAGTAAAGGTTTAACAGAATGCCAGGAAGACTACACTGTACGCTGACAGGAATTTGTTTATTGATTTAGTTTTTGTGAATTTGAGCTCATAAATGTCAGCATTGAGCACTCGCAGGTCAGGTACATCATTAAAAACAGATAAATGAGGTATTCAATAATTTGTTGTTTGTGGGATCTTGCTATGCATAAGTTGGTTGCCAAGGACAACACTTCAAAAGCAGTTCATTGGTTGAGGAGCATTTGGTACATCCTGCCATAATGTTGTATCAAAGTTCTTCCCACTCATCCTCGTGACCTCTCTGAGTGACACTGCCAAAGTTATGCTCAAAGGGAAATGGGTAACCCCGCTCCCAACACAGTGCACATTGCAGCCAGGAAACGCTGGGTTGGATTCAGGTGCCAGCTCCCACAGATGAAAGGAAAGTACGGTGAACCCACTGAGCCATGCACGCCACACGGCAGTGACATTACAATGTGCCGCGGATTGGCATGGATTTGGTTCCCACCATACTTGACTCTCAGTGGCCCCCTTGTGGCTACTTCAGGAAAGCAGCTGACAGAGACCAAAACAAAGACCCTGAACCTCATGAAATTTGCTGGGAATCCTCCCAGCGACAATAACTGTATCTCTACTGATGTTAATCCAGCTCCCTCACACTGTCACTCAGTAACCCCTCCCCCAACGCCCAGTGTTACTGACTGTATCTCTACTGATGTTAATCCAGCTCCCTCACACTGTCCCATCAAACACTCCCAGGGCAGGTACAGCACGGGTTAGATACAGAGTAAAGCTCCCTCTACACTGTCCCATCAAACACTCCCAGGGCAGGTACAGCTTGGGTTAGATACAGTGTAAAGCTCCCTCTACACTGTCCCATCAATCACTACCAGGGCAGGTACAGCACGGGTTAGATACAGAGTAAAGCTCCCTCTACACTGTCCCATCAAACACTCCCAGGGCAGGTACAGCACAGGTTTGATACAGAGTAAAGCTCCCTCTACACTGTCCCATCAAACACTCCCTGGGCAGGTACAGCACGGGTTAGATACAGAGTAAAGCTCCCTCTACACTGTCCCATCAAACACTCCCAGGGCAGGTACAGCACAGGTTAGATACAGAGTAAAGCTCCCTCTACACTGTCCCATCAATCACTCCCAGGGCAGGTACAGCACAGGTTAGATACAGAGTAAAGCTCCCTCTGCACTGCCCCATCAAACACTCCCAGGTCAGGTACAGCACGGGTTAGATACAGTGTAAAGCTCCCTCTACACTGTCCCATCAAACACTGCCAGGTCAGATACAGCACGAGTTAGATACAGAGTGAAGGGGATAATTGCGCTGTGACTTTCTGGTGGCCGCCCTCCTCCCAGTTTTGGAGGAGCCCCCTATCATGCAGGGCGACTGGGCTGTACGGATGGGCCTACCTGCAGGCGCGTTGAGCAGGTGGCAGTGGCATCTGCTCCCGTTGGCTGCAGGAGATACATTGACTCTTGCAGCACAAGGTAAAGGGAGTCTCCGTACTGCCCAGAGGCGTTGGTGTCAGCTCATTCACACCACACCGCTGCTTGTAAGTTAAGCCGCTTCGGTCAACAGTGGGGAAGCGTTGTGTTGTGCCAAACTCCGTTAGGCCCAGTCGCTTGGTGAGATGCCGGACCGTACAGGCTGGAAAAGAGACAGGCCCGATCTCGGGCCTGTGCCGAATTAGCAGAACTGAGCCATTGCCAGGGCTGGCATGCCAAAATTGGCCTCAGCACCCTAGGAGTTTGGAGGAGAGGGAGAAAGCTAGCCGGGGTTGGGGGTCCCATTCTTGATCACTGTCAGGTGACTCGCCCCCACTGGAAAGTACATGCACCCATGCATAAGTCAACAGAGGACATGATCTGGCTTGGCGGCTGATACGCTTATCAATTACTTCATAAAAGGTGATGAGTCGAAGAAGAGATGATGAGTCGAAAGAAGAGATGAATAAGGCTTTTATTAGCTAAGAAGAGACCATGCTTCTTCGTGAGTGACTGAACAAGTCTGAACGAAACCCACACAGTGGTGGGTGGAGTCAGCTGAGGCATGCCTCCATACACAGCGCCACCCAGAGGTGGCAATATACAATACAGTGGTTTACCACATTCACCCCTTGTTTAATGTGAAGTCCGGCAGGGTGAAGGGTACTACAAGTTAAGTCTATCAGGAGGCCTTGTCTGACGTCCTGATCGTCGTGGTGGCAGCGGTGGTGTTGCAGCATCCGACGTCGGGTCTGGTGTCTGGGTGGTTGGCGAAGATTCCTGGGGCTTCGGCATGCCGTCTGCAGGGGTTGGGTTGGGAGGGGTGGTGGGGGATAACAGTGGTAAGGGGGATAACGGTGGTAAGGGGGATAACGGTGGTAATTCAGGGGTACCCGAGGGTGCGAGATCTCGTATGGAGACCGTGTCCTCCCGCCCGTCTGGGTATGTCACCCAGGCATACTGGGGGTTGGCGTGTAGGAGGTGCACCCGCTCGACCAGGGGGTCCGTTTTATGCGTCCTCACGTGCCTCCGCAGTAGGACGGGCCCAGGAGAAGTCAACCATGCCGGTAGCGAGGTTCCCGATGTAGACTTCCGGGGGAAAACGAACATTTTCTCATGAGGGGTCGCATTAGTGGCAGTACAAAGCAGTGACCGAATGGAGTGGAGTGCTGCAGGGAGGACCTCCTGCCAGCGGGAGGTCGGAAGGCCCTTAGATTTTAGTGCTAAGAGGACTGCCTTCCAAACCGTCGCGTTCTCCCTTTCCACCTGGCCGTTCCCCCGGGGGTTGTAACTGGTGGTCCTGCTCGTGGCGATACCTCTTGTTAGCAGGTACTGCCGAAGTTCGTCGCTCATGAACGATGAGCCCCTGTCGCTATGTATATAGCTGGGGAACCCGAACAGAGCGAAGATGTCATTCAGACACTTGATGACCGTGGTACTGGTCATGTCTGGGCAAGGGATGGCAAAGGGGAAACGGGAGTACTCATCAACTATGTTGAGGAAGTACACATTGCGGTCAGCGGAGGGGAGGGGCCCTTTAAAATCGACGCTCAGGCGTTCGAAGGGGCGGGTGGCCTTGATCAGGCTTGCTCTGTCCGGCCTATAGAAGTGCGGTTTGCACTCGGCGCAGATTTGGCAGCTCTTGGTCATGGTCCTGACCTCCTCGATGGAGTAGGGCAGGTTACGGGATTTGATAAAATGGAAAAACCTGGTGACCCCCGGGTGGCAGAGGTCATTGTGGAGGGACTGCAGCCTATCACTCTGCGCGTTGGCGCATGTACCACGTGATAGGGCATCTGGGGGCTCATTGAGTTTCCCTGGCCGATACAAGATATCATAATTGTAGGTGGAGAGTTCGATTCTCCACCTCAAGATCTTGTCGTTCTTGATTTTACCCCTCTGCTTATTATTAAACATAAAAGCTACTGAACGCTGGTCAGTGAGCAGGGTAAATCGTTTCCCGGCCAGGTAATGCCTCCAGTGACGCACCGCTTCTACAATAGCCTGGGCCTCCTTTTCGACGGAGGAGTGTCTCGTCTCGGGGCCCTGGAGGGTCCTTGAGAAAAAGGCCACGGGTCTGCCCGCCTGGTTAAGGGTCGCGGCTAGGGCGAAGTCGGAGGCATCGCTCTCCACTTGGAAGGGGATGGACTCATCCACCGCGTGCATTGCGGCCTTCGCGATATCGTTCTTGATAAGAGTGAAGGCTGCACACGCCTCTGGTGTCAGGGGGAAGGAGGTGGCTTTGATGAGGGGCCTGGCTTTGTCTGCATAGAGGGGCACCCACTGGGCGTAGTAGGAGAAAAACCCCAGGCATCTCTTCAGTGCTTTTTGGCAGTGGGGAAGGGGTAGCTCCATTAGGGGGCGCATTCTGTCGGGGTCGGGCCCGATGACTCCGTTCTCCACCACGCAGCCGAGGATGGCCAGGCGCTTGGTGTGAAACATACATTTTTCCTTATTGTACGTTAGGTTCAGCCGTTGGGCCGTACGGAGGAAATTTGCTAGATTAACGTCGTGGTCCTGCTGGTCGTGGCCGCAGATGGTGACGTTATCCAAATAGGGGAAGGTTGCCCGCAGCGCGTTCTGGTCAACCATTCGGTCCATCTCCCTTTGGAAGACCGAAACCCCGTTGGTGACGCCGAAGGGGACCCTAAGGAAGTGGTAGAGGCGGCCGTTTGCCTCGAAGGCAGTATACTGGCGGTCCTCATGGCGAATGGGCAGCTGGTGGTACGCTGACTTAAGGTCGATGGTGGAGAATACTTTGTATTGCGCAATCTGATTGACCATATCAGATATGCGAGGGAGGGGGTACGCGTCCAGCTGGGTGTACCGGTTTATGGTTTGGCTGTAGTCGATTACCATGCGGCGTTTTGCAGTGGTTTTAACGACTACAACCTGGGCTCGCCAGGGGCTAGTGCTACCTTCGATAATGCCCTCCTTCAAGAGCCGCTCCACCTCAGAGCTGATAAAAGCTCTGTCCCCGGCACTGTACCGCCTGCTTTTGGTAGCGATGGGTTTACAGTCGCGGGTGAGGTTAGCGAACAGGGGAGGGGGGGGGACTTTTAATGTGGAAAGGCTGCAGGTGGTTTGCAGCGGGCGATTTAAAAGTTGTTGGTTGCAGACTGTGAGTGGGGGGAGGGGTCCACCGTATGCTAGTGTGACACTCTTAAGGTGGCACTGAAAATCCAACCCTAGCAGGACGGCAGCGCAAAGACGGGGCAGGACTAGCAGTTTAAATTTTTTATATTCAGTGCCCCCTACTGACAGGGTCACCACACAGTAGCCGCTGATGTCCATTGACTGGGACTTGGATGCCATAGAAATGCGATGGTGCGTTGGCAGAATCGTGAGGGAGTGGCTACGTACCGTGTCGGGCTGGACGAAACTCTCTGTGCTCCCGCTGTCGATCAGGCAACTGGTGGCGCGGCCGTTTACCGCGATATCCATCATGAAGCTGGATAGATGGTGAGGGAGGGCTTGATCCAGCGTCACGGAGGCCAGTATGTGGCTTAGTGAGTCACTATAGTCATCCGCCGAGACGGTGGTCGGTTCCGGTGACGAAATGGCGGTTGAGTGCGTTGGATACGATGGCGGCGGATGCCATGCGGCCGGGGGTACACAAAATGGCGGATAAGATGGCTGCTCCCACGGCCCGCACGCTGCGCTGCTGGCTGGCTTCCCCTTGCAGGCGTTAGCGTAATGGCCTTTCTTCCCGCAGCCCGAGCAGGTAGCTGTCTTAGCTGGGCAGTGCGCTCTGGGATGTTTTAACTGGCCACAGAAATAGCATTTTTGGGCCTGGTTACTGGGCATCGCAGCAGTTCTTACCGGAGGCTGCTGTCTCGGTTGGGTCGCTGCAGCGGTTGGTGCCGGGGGCGGCGGTCCCGTGTCCCACGGTTTCGATTGCCATGTCTCGGCGCCGTTACGGGGGTATGCCTCGAGGTTTCGGTGGGCCTCCTCTAACGAGAGCGCAAGGGCAATGGCCGTCTTCAGGTCGGGTTCCTTGCTTTCTAGCAGTCTCTGCCGGGTGTGGTCTGACTGGAGGCCCCTGACGAAGGCATCACAGGCGAGTCCCTGCGCGTGCTCCACAGCCGTTACCGCTTTACAATCGCAGTCTCTGCAGAGTGCCAGTAGCGCCCGTGCAAATGCCCCTACCGATTCTCCCGGTTGCTGCCTGCGGGATCCCAAGAGGTGTCGGGCGTAAATTGTGTTCACTGGGCGCGTATATTGCCCTTTTAGTAGCTCGAGGGCCGCCACGTACGTATTAGAGTCCCGGATTAGCATATATACTTGATGGCTCACCTGGGCGGTCAAAAGTTTCAGTTTGTGATCCTCCTCTGTAACCTGTGAGATTGCGAGGAAGGATTCAAAGCAGCTCAGCCAGTGTTCAAACTTGGCTGATGCACCCACATCTTGAGGGTCGAGGTCCAGGCGTGGTGGTCTGAGGGCTCTCAGCAATGTCTGCTGTATCCGTTGCTGTTGTTGCTCCTCAGGTGTCGCCATTTAACTTTTAGCTAATAAAATTGAAACGCTTATCAATTACTTCATAAAAGGTGATGAGTCGAAGAAGAGATGATGAGTCGAAAGAAGAGATGAATAAGGCTTTTATTAGCTAAGAAGAGACCGTGCTTCTTCGTGAGTGACTGAACAAGTCTGAACGAAACCCACACAGTGGTGGGTGGAGTCAGCTGAGGCATGCCTCCATACACAGCGCCACCCAGAGGTGGCAATATACAATACAGTGGTTTACCACAGCGGCGATGCCCTACACAGTCAAAGAGCCGACCAATAATCACCATCGGGCCTCACACGCGCAGAAGGGCTGCAGTGGAACTGTTTGTCAGCACGAGTCAGTGGCTTCAGGAGAGGGAGGAAAAGGGAAGGCAACTAGAAAAGAAGGTGAACCGTGTAGGCCGACTACAGGAAACTTTCAATTAACCGGCCCCTAAATAACCGGAACGCTCTATCCACCGGCAAAATTCAGGAGTCGGTTCAGATAACTTTTTTTACTTTTAGTTACTTTTTTTAATTGATTTGTTGCTGTGCAAGGGTGTAGCTGAAGCTGTTGCTAAGCTACAGGGACGCTTGCAACTTGTGCCGATTGTTTTGAAGCTTAAGCAACAGGGTTTGTTGCTTTATACGGAGCTCTGGGCTCCGTATCTTTTACTATAGCGTTCAGTTATCTGGAATTGTTGATGAACCGGCACCACGTCAGTCCCGTCCGTGCCGGATACCAGAAAGTTTCCTGTATTAGTGACTTGGTGTGTATAAAACAGATGAGGGTCACTCATCAATCAGGACGTCCCGGTCACAGTCCCGGATGAATATTAGTCGGGTACTCGAAGCGCCGAGAATTCACAACAGTGGCCATTATCAACAGTTAAAACAAAGAAGCTGGAGTCTTATACTTGGCTGATTCAGTGGCTGATTCATAATAAGAGACAAAATAGGTTATAGGAATAAAATGGACGAATTATAAGGGTTATAATAATAAATATCAAGGCATACACATTCTTTCACTGTGATGCTTACTGTAGAGAAACCACTAGTCCTTCATACACTGGGATTCATTATTTTCCACTTGACTTTCATTTACATAATTAGGAATGTTGCGAGTGATTGCTCCACTCCTCTAACACTGAGCCCGTCCTCGCCCCTCACTCCCTCCCCTCTAACACTGAGCCCCTCGTCGCCCCTCACTCCCTCTCCTCCAACACTGAGCCCCTCCTCGCCCCTCACTCCCTCCGCTCTAACACTGAGCCCCTCCTCGCCCCTCACTCCCTCCCCTCTAACACTGAGCCCGTCCTCGCCCCTCACTCCCTCCCCTCTAACACTGAGCCCCGTCCTCGCCCCTCACTCCCTCCCCTCTAACACTGAGCCCCTCGTCGCCCCTCACTCCCTCTCCTCTAACACTGAGCCCCTCCTCGCCCCTCACTCCCTCCGCTCTAACACTGTGCCCCTCGTCGCCCCTCACTCCCTCCCCTCTAACACTGAGCCCCTCCTCGCCCCTCACTCCCTCCCCTCTAACACTGAGCCCCTCATCGCCCCTCACTCCCTCCCCTCTAACACTGAGCCCCTCCTCGCCCCTCACTCCCTCTCCTCTAACACTGAGCCTCTCCTCGCCCCTCACTCCCTCCCCTCTAACACTGAGCCCCTCCTCGCCCCTCACTCCCTCTCCTCTAACACTGAGCCCCTCCTCGCCCCTCACTCCCTCCCCTCTAACACTGAGCCCGTCCTCGCCCCTCACTCCCTCCCCTCTAACACTGAGCCCCTCCTCGCCCCTCACTCCCTCTCCTCTAACACTGAGCCCCTCCTCGCCCCTCATTCCCTCTCCTCTAACACTGAGCCCCTCGTCGCCCCTCACTCCCTCCCGTCTAACACTGAGCCCCTCCTCACCCCTCACTCCCTCCCCTTTAACACTGAGCCCCTCCTCGCCCCTCACTCCCTCCCATCTAACACTGAGCCCGTCCTCGCCCCTCACTCCCTCCCCTCTAACACTGAGCCCCTCCTCGCCCCTCACTCCCTCTCCTCTAACACTGAGCCCCTCCTCGGCCCTCACTCCCTCCCCTCTAACACTGAGCCCCTCCTCGCCCCTCACTCCCTCTCCTCTAACACTGAGCCCCTCCTCGCCCCTCACTCCCTCCCCTCTAACACTGAGCCCCTCGTCGCCCCTCACTCCCTCCCCTCTAACACTGAGCCCCTCCTCGCCCCTCACTCCCTCTCCTCTAACACTGAGCCCCTCCTCGCCCCTCACTCCCTCCCCTCTAACACTGAGCCCCTCCTCGCCCCTCACGCCCTCCCGTCTAAAACTGAGCCCCTCCTCACCCCTCACTCCCTCTCCTCTAACACTGAGCCCCTCCTCGCCCCTCACTCCCTCTCCTCTAACACTGAGCCCCTCCTCGCCCCTCACTCCCTCCCCTCTAACACTGAGCCCCTCCTCGCCCCTCACGCCCTCCCGTCTAAAACTGAGCCCCTCCTCACCCCTCACTCCCTCTCCTCTAAAACTGAGCCCCTCCTCGCCCCGCACTCCCTCCCGTCTAACACTGAGCCCCTCGTCGCCCCTCACTCCCTCTCCTCTAACACTGAGCCCCTCTTCGCCCCTCACTCCCTCCCGTCTAACACTGAGCCCCTCGTTGCCCCTCACTCCCTCTCCTCTAACACTGAGCCCCTCCTCGCCCCTCACTCCCTCCCGTCTAACACTGAGCCCCTCCTCGCCCCTCACTCCCTCTCCTCTAACACTGAGCCCCTCCTCGCCCCTCACTCCCTCCCCTCTAACACTGAGCCCCTCCTCGCCCCTCACTCCCTCCCGTCTAACACTGAGCCCCTCGTCGCCCCTGACTCCCTCTCCTCTAACACTGAGCCTCTCCTCGCCCCTCACTCCCTCCCCTCTAACACTGAGCCCCTCCTCGCCCCTCACTCCCTCCTCTCTAACACTGAGCCCCTCCTCGCCCCTCACTCCCTCCCGTCTAACACTGAGCCCCTCCTCACCCCTCACTCCCTCCCCTCTAACACTGAGCCCCTCCTCGCCCCTCACTCCCTCCCCTCTAACACTGAGCCCCTCCTCGCCCCTCACTCCCTCCCGTCTAACACTGAGCCCCTCCTCACCCCTCACTCCCTCCCCTCTAACACTGAGCCCCTCCTCACCCCTCACTCCCTCCCCTCTAACACTGAGCCCCTCCTCGCCCCTCACTCCCTCCCCTCTAACACTGAGCCCCTCCTCGCCCCTCACTCCCTCCCGTCTAACACTGAGCCCCTCCTCACCCCTCACTCCCTCCCCTCTAACACTGAGCCCCTCCTCGCCCCTCACTCCCTCTCCTCTAACACTGAGCCCCTCCTCGCCCCTCACTCCCTCCCCTCTAACACTGAGCCCCTCCTCGCCCCTCACTCCCTCCCCTCTAACACTGAGCCCCTCCTCGCCCCTCACTCCCTCCCCTCTAACACTGAGCCCCTCCTCGCCCCTCACTCCCTCCCCTCTAACACTGAGCCCCTCCTCGCCCCTCACTCCCTCCCCTCTAACACTGAGCCCCTCCTCGCCCCTCACTCCCTCCCGTCTAACATTGAGCCCCTCCTCGCCCCTCACTCCCTCCTGTCTAACACTGAGCCCCTCCTCGCCCCTCACGCCCTCCCGTCTAACACTGAGCCCCTCCTCGCCCCTCACTCCCTCCCCTCTAACACTGAGCCCCTCCTCGCCCCTCACTCCCTCCCCTCTAACACTGAGCCCCTCCTCGCCCCTCACTCCCTCCCCTCTAACACTGAGCCCCTCCTCGCCCCTCACGCCCTCCCGTCTAACACTGAGCCCCTCCTCGCCCCTCACTCCCTCCCGTCTAACACTGAGCCCCTTCTCGCCCCTCACGCCCTCCCGTCTAACACTGAGCCCCTCCTCGCCCCTCACTCCCTCCCGTCTAAAACTGAGCCCCTCCTCACCCCTCACTCCCTCCCCTCTAACACTGAGCCCCTCCTCGCCCCTCACTCCCTCCCCTCTAACACTGAGCCCCTCCTCGCCCCTCATGCCCTCCCGTCTAACACTGAGCCCCTCCTCGCCCCTCACTCCCTCCCGTCTAACACTGAGCCCCTTCTCGCCCCTCACGCCCTCCCGTCTAACACTGAGCCCCTCCTCGCCCCTCACTCCCTCCCGTCTAAAACTGAGCCCCTCCTCACCCCTCACTCCCTCCCGTCTAACACTGAGACCCTTCTCGCCCCTCACGCCCTCCCGTCTAACACTGAGCCCCTCCTCGCCCCTCACTCCATCCCCTCTAACACTGAGCCCCTCTTCGCCCCTCACACCCTCCCCTCTAACACTGAGCCCCTCCTCGCCCCTCACTCCCTCCCGTCTAACACTGAGCCCCTCCTCGCCCCTCACTCCCTCCCGTCTAACACTGAGCCCCTCCTCGCCCCTCACTCCCTCCCCTCTAACACTGAGCCCCTCCTCGCCCCTCACTCCCTCGCCTCTATCATCTCCTCTATCACTGAGCCCCTCCTCGCCCCTCACTCCCTCTCCTCTAACACTGAGCCCCTCCTCGCCCCTCACTCCCTCCTGTCTAACACTGAGCCCCTCCTCGCCCCTCACTCCCTCCTGTCTAACACTGAGCCCCTCCTCGCCCCTCACTCCCTCCCATCTAACACTGAGCCCCTCCTCGCCCCTCACTCTCTCCCCTCTAACACTGAGCCCCTCCTCGCCCCTCACTCCCTCCCGTCTAAAACTGAGCCCCTCCTCGCCCCTCACTCCCTCCCCTCTAACACTGAGCCCCTCCTTGCCCCTCACTCCATCCCCTTTAACACTGAGCCCCTCGTCGCCCCTCACTCCCTCTCCTCTAACACTGAGCCTCTCCTCGCCCCTCACTCCCTCCCGTCTAACACTGAGCCCCTCGTCGCCCCTCACTCCCTCCCGTCTAACACTGAGCCCCTCCTCGCCCCTCACTCCCTCCCGTCTAACACTGAGCCCCTCCTCGCCCCTCACTCCATCCCCTCTAACACTGAGCCCCTCCTCGCCCCTCACTCCCTCCCGTCTAACACTGAGCCCCTCGTCGCCCCTCACTCCCTCCCGTCTAACACTGAGCCCCTCCTCGCCCCTCACTCCCTCCCCTCTAACACTGAGCCCCTCCTCGCCCCTCACTCCCGCCCCTCTAACACTGAGCCGCTCCTCGCCCCTCACTCCCTCCCCTCTAACACTGAGCCTCTCGTCGCCCCTCACTCCCTCCCGTCTAACACTGAGCCCCTCCTCGCCCCTCACTCCATCCCCTCTAACACTGAGCCCCTCCTCGCCCCTCACTCCCTCCCCTCTAACACTGAGCCCCTCCTCGCCCCTCACTCCCTCCCCTCTAACACTGAGCCGCTCGTCGCCCCTCACTCCCTCCCGTCTAACACTGAGCCCCTCCTCACCCCTCACTCCCTCTCCTCTAACACTGAGCCCCTCCTCGCCCCTCACTCCCTCCCCTCTAACACTGAGCCCCTCGTCGCCCCTCACTCCCTCCCCTCCAACACTGAGCCCCTCGTCGCCCCTCACTCCCTCCCGTCTAACACTGAGCCCCTCGTCGCCCCTCACTCCCTCTCCTCTAACACTGAGCCCCTCGTCGCCCCTCACTCCCTCCCCTCTAACACTGAGCCCCTCCTCGCCCCTCACTCCCTCCCCTCTAACACTGAGCCCCTCCTCGCCCCTCACTCCCTCCCCTCTAACACTGAGCCCCTCCTCGCCCCTCACTCCCTCCCCTCTAACACTGAGCCCCTCCTCGCCCCTCACTCTCTCCCCTCTAACACTGAGCCCCTCGTCGCCCCTCACTCCCTCCCGTCTAACACTGAGCCCCTCCTCGCCCCTCACTCCCTCCCGTCTAAAACTGAGCCCCTCCTCACCCCTCACTCCCTCCCCTCTAACACTGAGCCCCTCGTCGCCCCTCACTCCCTCTCCTCTAACACTGAGCCCCTCGTCGCCCCTCACTCCCTCCCCTCTAACACTGAGCCCCTCCTCGCCCCTCACACCCTCCCCTCTAACACTGAGCCCCTCCTCGCCCCTCACTCCCTCCCGTCTAACACTGAGCCCCTCCTCGCCCCTCACTCCCTCCCGTCTAACACTGAGCCCCTCCTCGCCCCTCACTCCCTCCCCTCTAACACTGAGCCTCTCCTCGCCCCTCACTCCCTCACCTCTATCATCTCCTCTATCACTGAGCCCCTCCTCGCCCCTCACTCCCTCTGCTCTAACACTGAGCCCCTCCTCGCCCCTCACTCCCTCCTGTCTAACACTGAGCCCCTCCTCGCCCCTCACTCCCTCCTGTCTAACACTGAGCCCCTCCTCGCCCCTCACTCCCTCCCATCTAACACTGAGCCCCTCCTCGCCCCTCACTCTCTCCCCTCTAACACTGAGCCCCTCCTCGCCCCTCACTCCCTCCCGTCTAAAACTGAGCCCCTCCTCGCCCCTCACTCCCTCCCCTCTAACACTGAGCCCCTCCTTGCCCCTCACTCCATCCCCTTTAACACTGAGCCCCTCGTCGCCCCTCACTCCCTCTCCTCTAACACTGAGCCTCTCCTCGCCCCTCACTCCCTCCCGTCTAACACTGAGCCCCTCGTCGCCCCTCACTCTCTCCCGTCTAACACTGAGCCCCTCCTCGCCCCTCACTCCCTCCCGTCTAACACTGAGCCCCTCCTAGCCCCTCACTCCATCCCCTCTAACACTGAGCCCCTCCTCGCCCCTCACTCCCTCCCGTCTAACACTGAGCCCCTCGTCGCCCCTCACTCCCTCCCGTCTAACACTGAGCCCCTCCTCGCCCCTCACTCCCTCCCCTCTAACACTGAGCCCCTCCTCGCCGCTCACTCCCGCCCCTCTAACACTGAGCCGCTCCTCGCCCCTCACTCCCTCCCCTCTAACACTGAGCCTCTCGTCGCCCCTCACTCCCTCCCGTCTAACACTGAGCCCCTCCTCGCCCCTCACTCCATCCCCTCTAACACTGAGCCCCTCCTCACCCCTCACTCCCTCCCCTCTAACACTGAGCCGCTCGTCGCCCCTCACTCCCTCCCGTCTAACACTGAGCCCCTCCTCACCCCTCACTCCCTCTCCTCTAACACTGAGCCCCTCCTCACCCCTCACTCCCTCCCCTCTAACACTGAGCCCCTCGTCGCCCCTCACTCCCTCCCCTCCAACACTGAGCCCCTCGTCGCCCCTCACTCCCTCCCGTCTAACACTGAGCCCCTCGTCGCCCCTCACTCCCTCTCCTCTAACACTGAGCCGCTCGTCGCCCCTCACTCCCTCCCCTCTAACACTGAGCCCCTCCTCGCCCCTCACTCCCTCCCCTCTAACACTGAGCCCCTCCTCGCCCCTCACTCCCTCCCCTCTAACACTGAGCCCCTCCTCGCCCCTCACTCCCTCCCCTCTAACACTGAGCCCCTCGTCGCCCCTCACTCCCTCCCGTCTAACACTGAGCCCCTCCTCGCCCCTCACTCCCTCCCGTCTAAAACTGAGCCCCTCCTCACCCCTCACTCCCTCCCCTCTAACACTGAGCCCCTCGTCGCCCCTCACTCCCTCCCGTCTAAAACTGAGCCCCTCCTCGCCCCTCACTCCATCCCCTCTAACACTGAGCCCGTCCTCGCCCCTCACACCCTCCCCTCTAACACTGAGCCCCTCCTCGCCCCTCACTCCATCCCCTCTAACACTGAGCCCCTCCTCGCCCCTCACACCCTCCCCTCTAACACTGAGCCCCTCCTCGCCCCTCACTCCCTCCCGTCTAACACTGAGCCCCTCCTCGCCCCTCACTCCCTCCCGTCTAACACTGAGCCCCTCCTCGCCCCTCACTCCCTCCCCTCTAACACTGAGCCCCTCCTCGCCCCTCACTCCCTCTCCTCTATCATCTCCTCTATCACTGAGCCCCTCCTCGCCCCTCACTCCCTCTCCTCTAACACTGAGCCCCTCCTCGCCCCTCACTCCCTCCTGTCTAACACTGAGCCCCTCGTCGCCCCTCACTCCCTCCCATCTAACACTGAGCCCCTCGTCACCCCTCACTCCCTCCCCTCTAACACTGAGCCCCTCCTTGCCCCTCACTCCCTCCCGTCTAACACTGAGCCCCTCGTCGCCCCTCACTCCCTCCCGTCTAACACTGAGCCCCTCCTCGCCCCTCACTCCCTCCCGTCTAACACTGAGCCCCTCCTCGCCCCTCACTCCCTCCCGTCTAACACTGAGCCCCTCCTCGTCCCTCACTCCCTCCCGTCTAACACTGAGCCCCTCCTCGCCCCTCACTCCCTCCCGTCCAACACTGAGCCCCTCCTCGCCCCTCACTCCCTCTCCTCTAACACTGAGCCCCTCCTCGCCCCTCACTCCCTCCCGTCTAACACTGAGCCCCTCCTCGCCCCTCACTCCCTCCCGTCTAACACTGAGCCCCTCGTCGCCCCTCACTCCCTCCCGTCTAACACTGAGCCCCTCGTCGCCCCTCACTCCCTCCCGTCTAACACTGAGCCCCTCCTCGCCCCTCACTCCCTCCCGTCTAACACTGAGCCCCTCCTCGCCCCTCACTCCCTCTCCTCTAATACTGAGCCCCTCCTCGCCCCTCACTCCCTCCCGTCTAACACTGAGCCCCTCCTCGCCCCTCCCTCCCTCCCGTCTAACACTGAGCCCCTCCTCGCCCCTCACTCCCTCCCCTCTAACACTGAGCCGCTCGTCGCCCCTCACTCCCTCCCCTCTAACAGTGAGCCCCTCGTCACCCCTCACTCCCTCCCCTCTAACACTGAGCCCCTCCTCGCCCCTCACTCCCTCTCCTCTAACACTGAGCCCCTCCTCGCCCCTCACTCCCTCTCCTCTAACGCTGAGCCTCTCCTCGCCCCTCACTCCCTCCCCTCTAACACTGAGCCCCTCCTCGCCCCTCACTCCCTCTCCTCTAACACTGAGCCCCTCCTCGCCCCTCACTCCCTCTCCTCTAACACTGAGCTCCTCCTCGCCCCTCACTCCCTCCCCTCTAACACTGAGCCCCTCGTCGCCCCTCACTCCCTCCCTCTAACACTGAGCCCCTCCTCGCCCCTCACTCCCTCCCTCTAACACTGAGCCCCTCCTCGCCCCTCATGCCCTCTCCTCTAACACTGAGCCTCTCCTCGCCCCTCACTCCCTCCCTCTAACACTGAGCCCCTCGTCGCCCCTCACTCCCTCTCCTCTAACACTGAGCCCCTCCTCGCCCCTCACACCCTCTCCTCTAACACTGAGCCTCTCCTCGCCCCTCACTCCCTCTCCTCTAACACTGAGCCCCTCCTCGCCCCTCACTCCCTCTCCTCTAACACTGAGCCCCTCCTCGCCCCTCACTCCCTCTCCTCTAACACTGAGCCCCTCCTCGCCCCTCACTCCCTCTCCTCTAACACTGAGCCCCTCCTCGCCCCTCACTCCCTCTCCTCTAACACTGAGCCCCTCCTCGCCCCTCACTCCCTCTCCTCTAACACTGAGCCCCTCCTCGCCCCTCACTCCCTCGACTCTAACACTGGACATCTCTTTGCCCCTCACTCCGTCCGGTCCTCTAACACTGGGCTTCTCCTCACCACCTTGCTTCCTTCATTCATCTCACCCCCTCGCTCCCTCTACTCCTCTAAAACCGGTCTTTGCCTCACCCTTTGCACCCTTGTTCCTCTAACAATGGCCCTTTCCTCACCCCACATTGTGTCTGCTCCTCTTGCCCTCGCACCTCCATTTTCAACTCCTCTTTCATGCTCCTTGCCTCCCAATTCTCTTCTCAGTTCCTTCTGCAATGCCACCTTCCTGTCTGCTTTCAAAATTCCCCTCAAACCCTTCCCTTCAAGTGTGCTGCCAGTTCCCAATTTTAATCTTTCCATTCAACAGCAACTTGCATTTATATCGTGTCCCAAGACACTTCATCGAGGCATAAGGAAAACATGGGTGCCGAGACAAAAGCTTGGATGGGTTTTAAGGAGGGAATTAAAGGAGGGGAGAGAAGAGTTAAGGTGGAGGGGTTTAGGGTGGGAATTCCAGAGCATGGGGCCTAGAAAGATGGATGCATAGTCATGTGGAATGTCACTCCATTACTGAAGACAGGAGGGAGAAACCAGGAAATGGAATGTTGGCCTTTATGAAAAAGAGATTGGAGTACAAGAGTAAAGAAGTCTTACTACAATTATATAGGGCCCTGGTGAGACTACACCTGGAGTATTGTGTACAGTTTTGGTCCCCTTACCTATGGAAGGATATACTTGCCATAGTGCACAAAGGTTCACCAGACTGATTCCTGGGATGGGGAGATTGTCCTATGAGGAGAGATTGAGTAGACTAGGCCTATATTCTCTAGAGTTTAGAAGAATGAGGGGTGATCGCATTGAAACATACAACATTCTTACAGGGCTTGACAGGGTAGCTGCAGGGAGGATGTTTCCCCTGGCTGGGGAGTCTAGAACCAGGGGTTACAGTCTCAGAATAAGGGGTCGGCCATTTAGGACTGAGATGAAGAGAAATTTCTTCACTCAGAGGGTGGTGAATCTTTGGAATTCTCTACCCCAGAGGGCTGTGGAGGCTCAGTCGTTGAGTATATTCAAGACAGAGATCAATAGATTTTTGGATATTAAGGGAATCAAGGGATATGGGGATAGTGCGGGAAGGTGGAGTTGAGGTCGAAGATCAGCCATGATCTTATTGAATGGCTGGGCAGGCATGAGGGGCCAAATGGCCTACTCCTGCTCCTATTTTTTATGGTCTTATGAAACTATAGGCCCGTCAGTTTAACGTCAGTTGTTAGGAAGTTACTGGAATCTATCGTCAGGGACAGAGTGACTGAGCACTTGGACAAGTATGAGCTGCTCAAAGTGAGTCAGCATGGATTTTTGATGGGTAGGTTGTAACTGTCTAATCTGGTTGAATTTTCTGAGGAGGTCACTAACATGGCGGAGAGGGGAGTGTCTATGGATAATGTTTATACAGACTTCCAGAAGGCATTTGATAAGGTGCCGCACAATTAAAGCGCATGGGGGGAAAAATTTGGTTCCAAGGGGGCGCTAACAGGGCGCAAAGCAATTAGCGCCCGGGCGCGGCGGCGTCAATGCCTCCCGCGAAATTCAGCGGGAGGTTAGCGGCGGCGGTAGCCGGTTGCACCCTGTGGTGCTGCACCTCTGGCAATGACGTCATCGCCATGCACAGTGCCCCGCTTGCGCCCCGGCTGCAAACCTGGCTCGCGCCTCCTGACCTACCGCAGGGAGCTACGTCCGACAGGGTCAGGGGGGCATTTTTGCGGCCGGGACGGCAATAATTAAAGGGCAGGTGCCGGGCGGCAATTTTTTTGGGGCCGCCTGCCAGCACCTGCCCCCTCTCGCCTCCTCCTGCGGGGTGTCGGCCGCGATCCGTCAGCCTGGCACTCCTCTTCAGTGCCGGGGCTCTTTTGCCGGCACTCCGCTCCCTGGTGGCCCAGCAGGGCCCTGGTGTGCACTGTGCTAGGCCCCTCCCCTTTAATCAGGGGAGAGAGGCCTGCAGTACCGCGGCGTTACGTGTCGATGCGTGTGGCACTGCTACACATAGCACCGTGATATTCAATAGGAGCGCCCCAAGAGGGAGGGGGAGTGCTTCCAGTAGCACCCAGCCTCCTGCTTGGGGCCCTACCACTGAATTTTGGGCGCGGAGGCGCTAACTTTTTCGGGGCGCTAAAAGTAGCGCTCCGGCAAAGTTATTGCCCCAAAGGGGGCATGAGCCAATTTTCCCCCCATGGAATTGAAGGCAACTTTGTGACATGAGTTGCTAATTGGTTGGGAGGTAGGAGACAGAGAGTAGGGATACAATGAAAGAATGGGGCGAGGCATTGGAGGGATTTATACAAAAGGACAAGAATTTTAAATTTGAGGCATGGGGGACTGGGAGCTAGTGTAGGTCACAGGTGATGGCGATAGGGCAGCAGAGTTCTGGATGAGTTGATGTTTATAGAGGGTGGGAGATGGGAGCAGTGCAATAGTTGGGTCTGGAGGTGACAACGGTACAGATGAGAGCTTCAGGTGCAGATGGGCTGAGGTAGGTCACAAAGCAGGTGCTGTGATGCAGGTGGAAGTATGCAGAGTATATGGGATCAGGAACTCCGCTCAGGGTAAAATAGGTTGCAGACAATCTGATTCAACCCGAGACAGTGGCCAGGGAGCAGGTTGGAATTGATGGCAAGGGTGAGGAGATTGTGGCAGGGACTGAAGACGGTGGCTTCAGTTTCCAATGTTGAGCTGGAGGAAACTGCAGATCATACAAGGCTGGCTGTCAGACAAGCAATCTGACAGAGCAAAGGATGTGGAGAGAGGTGGTGGAGAGGTACAGCTGGCTGTTATCAGTGTACAGGTGGGATGATGTTTGGATGATGTTATCATTGGTCTGTATGTAGAAGAGGGGGCTAAGGTTGGATTTTTGGGGGATGAGATGATGCAGAGGGCAACAAAGCCATTAGTTGAGATGGTCTGGCTACAATCGGGTAAATAAGCAAGGGCAGTCCCATTGAGCTGGACAACAGAGAAGAGGCATTGGAGGAAGATGGTGTGGCCGACCATGTCAAAGGCAGCAGAGAGATGGAGGAGGATGAGGAGGGATAGTGCACTCGTCTGGCCTCTCCATTCCTCTTCCCACCCCTTTCTTCATGCTTGGTGTCCACTGCTTCACTTCCTTCTCATTTGTAAAGTACTCAGAGAGGTCCTATTGCGTGAAGAGTGCTGTATAAATGTACGTCATTGTTGATTGCAGTCATGTATCACACAAACTTCACATGCATCCCACTGGAGATGAGCTGGTTTGAACCCACATGACTCTATCTGCGATTTAACTTGAATGCTATTAGGGCATGAAATTTGACATCAATATCCTTGGGGAAAGGAGGTGAAAATCAGCCATGATTCCTGCTCCTGATGACTATCTAGTGACCCCTGTCTGTGTGGGTGTCAGTGAGAACAGGGTTGGGATTTTTTGTGATGTTCCCTTGTTCAAATAACCCACTGGTACTCAATATCTAGACTTGCAATTAAAGAATGACCAATTGAGTGGTCTTCCGGATTTTACTTGGCCCACACAGAAGCATCCCCTGCAAGGGGGCATGGGGAAACCCTTCAAAGAAATTAAATCTGCTGAGAGGCGAAGGTGCTAAATGAGCACCCTCGGCATTACTGTCGTTAGCTGTGGGTTGGGGATAATTCACTTCTAGTCATCTGTACCTATCAGAGCCTCAGCAGGCAATAGAATCCAGTGCTGACATACTTCCTGTCAGGTTCGGCTGAAGTCAAGCTGAGGTATGGAGTGAAGGTGGTTAGGCCTCATTAAAAAGTGTGACTGTCACTCTATCTCCTGCCAATATCCTGTCCTGTCTGACAGTGAGACGCGGGCAAATCGATCTCCACCTGCAGGGTGTGAGGATTGTAGCTGCCGGGCTCCAGGGATTGTAATGTGCACAGGCAGAGTTAGGGAAGGTCAAGCCATCAATACTAACAATACACTTCAAATGAGATTCATACAGAGATCAGGGATAATGAGGCAGGATGAGCCCTGCGCTAGGCCGAGGTTTTCCCACTGTTACCTCAATGCAAAATCAGATGCTTTGACTGAAGCAGGATTTGAAATAATAAGCCGAGCTTTTGTAAGTCGATGTCTCACTAAAATTATGCCGCTCAAATCTAAGGTCTTTGTGTGAAATTTCAATCCCTGCTTAAAAGCACAGACAGGCAGTCTTCTCTCGGGCCCCTGCCAGTTTGAGGTACTCAGTGGCTAAGAGGTGTTGTTATATCAGTAAATTTCCCTTTTACAGTGCAGCAAATGGGCCAATTTTCACTCTGTAACATGGACCAGCAAATGTAAGGAACTGCAGAGGTTCGGGGAAATGTGGGGCAAGATTTTCAAATTGTAGCCTAGGAGTAGAACTGGTTTTATGGATCAGATGTCTTTATTACAAATCACCTGATTTATATTTCCGTTGATTTCAATATTCATTATTGGATATATCAGAGGATTTGTTATGAGATATATCAGCAGGTTCATTATTAGATATATCAGAGGGTTTATTATGAGGTATATCAGAGGGTTTATTATTAGATATATCAGAGTGTTCATTATTAGATATATCAGAGGGTTTATTATTAAATATATCAGAGGATTTATTATTGGTATATATGAGGGTTTATTATTAGATATATCAGAGGGTTTATTATGAGATATATCAGAGGGTTTATTATGAGAGTGTCTCACCTCCTGACTCCCCAAAGCCTTTCCACCATCTACAAGGCACAAGTAAGGAATGTGATGGAATACTCTCCACTTGCCTGGATGAGTGCAGCTCCCACAACACTCAAGAAACTCAACACCATCCAGGACAAAGCAGCCCACTTGATTAGCACCCCATCCACCAGCTTAAACATTCACTCCCATCACCACCGGCGCACCGTGGCTGCAGTGTGTCCTATCTACAAGATGCACTGGAGCAACTCGCCAAGGCTTCTTTGGTAGCACCTCCCAAACCCATGACCTCTTCCACCTAGAAGGACAAGGGTAGCAGGCGCATGGGAACACCATCACCTCCAAGTTTCCCTCCAAGTCACACAGCATCCTGACTTAGAAGTATATCGCCGATCGTTCATCGTTGCTGGGCCAAAATCCTGGAACTCCCTCCCTAACAGCACTGTGGGCGTACCTTGACCACACGGACTGCAGCGGTTCAAGAAGGTGGCTCATCACCACCTTCTCAAGGGCAATTAGGGATGGGCAATAAATGCTGGCCTTGCCAGCGACGCCCACATCCCAGGAACAAATAAAAAAATATATATCAGAGAGGGTTCATTATTAAATATATCAGAGAGTGTTCATTATTAGATATATCAGAGTGTTCATTATTGGATATATCAGAGGATGTATTATTAGATATACCAGAGAGGGTTCATTATTAGATATATCAGAGTGTTCATTATTGGATATATCAGAGGATGTATTATTAGATATATCAGAGGGTTTATTATTAGATATATCAGAGGGTTTATTATTAGATATATCAGAGAGGGTTCATTATTAGATATAGCAGAGGGTTCATTATTAGATATATCAGACGGTTTATTATTAGATATATCAGAGGGTTCATTATTAGATATAGCAGAGGGTTCATTATTAGATATATCAGAGGGTTTATTATTAGATATATCAGAGGGTTTATTATTAGATATATCAGAGAGGGTTCATTATTAGATATAGCAGAGGGTTCATTATTAGATATACCAGAGGGTTTATTGTTAGATATATCAGAGGGTTCATTATTAGATATAGCAGAGGGTTCATTATTAGATATATCCGAGGGTTTATTATTAGATATACCAGAGGGTTTAATATGAGATATACCAGAAGGTTTATTATGAGATCTATCAGAGGGTTTATTATTAGATATATCAGATGGTTTATTATTAGATATATCAGAGGGTTTATTATTAGATATATCAGAGGGTTTATTATTAGATATATCAGAGGGTTTATTATTAGATATATTAGACGGTTTATTATTAGATATATCAGAGGGTTTATTATTAGATATATCAGAGAGGGTATCATTAAAATGAGGGGTGCTCATGGAACTGTACTCCAGCAGGGGTCAAAACCTTCAGGAACGCAGTTCAAAAGAAAGCATGAAAATATAAAATATTCGTCTCCAATGGAATTGGAATTCTTCTCAGCAGGGTGGTTAATGAGAGGTTGAAAATGATAAATTCAGTCCGATAAGGAACAAAGAGGTTTTGAACATCTGGAAAGATGAAGGATGTGCAATGATGTGTTACCCATATTCATTGCCTCTGATATTTGGTATAGCCCGAGGACACAATGGAGAGTTGAATACTATCGGACTGATGATTCATGATGCCAGCACCATTAAGTTTATTTCTGGCTGTTAAATTGGAGAGAAGAGTTAACTAGCACTGTCACAGAACAGCAAAAACCTGAAGTGAGGTGAGCTGCATAATGGAACAGTTATTAGGGCAATTATTTTATCAGTTAGGGGACAGATTTAGAAACTTCATTTGGTCAGGTATGGCACTTGAGTCACCATAAGGGACCTGCTCCATCTTCAAGCACTTTCTCTCCTCATCTCTACGAGAAACAGGAAGTCACAAATGGCTGCTTTACCAGGCGCAAATGGAAAATTTCACTTTTTGTATTGGCTCTTTAAACAGAAATGCAGCTTTCTCCGTGAGTGATCAAGAAATTCTACCTTTACAATGTTATTTCTTGCAGACACATGCCCCAGGACTCCAAATAACCCAAACTGTAACGCACAAGTATTAATGACTATCTCTACAGATGTTAAATCCCTCACACTGTCACTCAGTAACCCCTCCCCCCAGCACCCTGTGTTACTGACTGTATCTCTACTAATGTTAATCCAGCTCCCTCACACTGTCACTCAGTAACCCCTCCTCCCAGCACCCTGTGTTACTGACTGTATCTCTACTAATGTTAATCCAGCTCCCTCACACTGTCACTCAGGAACCCCTCCCCCAGTGCCATGTGTTACTGACTGTATCTCCACTGATGTTAATCCAGCTCCCTCACACTGTCACTCAGTAACCCCTCACCCCAGCACCCTGTGTTACTGACTGTATCTCCACTGATGTTAATCCAGCTCCCTCACACTGTCACTCAATAACCCCTCCCCCAGCGTCCTGTGTCACTGACTGTATCTCCACTGATGTTAATCCAACTCATTCACACTGTCACTCAGTAACCCCTCCCACAGCACCCTGTGTTACTGAATGTATCTCCACGGATGTTAATCCCGCTCCCTCACACTGACACTCAGTAACCCCTCCCCCAGCACCCTGAGTTACTCACTGTCTCTACTGATGTTAATCCAGCTCCCTCACAATGTCACTCAGTATCCCCTCCCCAGCGCGCTGTGTTACTGACTGTATCTCTACTGATTGCTTAAAAACCTGTTCGAGCTCCAGCTTTTTCCAGTTCTGACGAAGGGTCATCAATGTGAAACGTTAACTCTGTTTCTCCCTCCACAGATGCTGCCTGACCTGCTGAGTATTTCCAGCAATTTATGTTTTTATTTCAGATTTACAGCATCTGCAGTAATTTGCTTTTGTATTAGTGCTTAATTCACTGCCACTTCTCTTCTAAGAATGTCCACCTTGAAGATGTCCTGCTCTACTGATGTTAATCCTGCTCCCTCACACTGTCACTCAGTAACCCCTCCCCCAGCACCCTGTGTTACTGACTGTATCTCTACTGATGTTAATTCTGCTCCCTCACACTGTCACTCAGTATCCCCTCCTCAGCGCCCTGTGTTACTGACTGTATCTCTACTGATGTTAATCCAGCTCCCTCACACTGTCACTCAGTAACCCCTCCCCAGCACCCTGTGTCACTGACTGTATCTCTACTGATTGCTTAAAAACCTGTTCGATCTCCAGCTTTTTCCAGTTCTGATGAAGGGTCATCAACTTGAAACGTTAACTCTGTTTCCCTCTCCACAGATGCTGCCTGACCTGCTGAGTATTTCCAGCATTTTCTGTTTTTTTTCAGATTTCCAGCATCTGCAGCAATTTGCTTTTGTATTCGTGTTTAATTCACTGCCACTTCTCTTGTACGAATGCCCACTATAGTAATCTGGGATGTAATGTTTAAGTTATGCACCAGATGGAGCCAAATATTAAGGGTTCACATTTACCAGTATTTAAGGTAATGGGTCATGTATTCAATGTCCTGGTACACCAGTTAATATGGTAATGTGGCATTGCATTATGGGTATGACTCAGAGGTGGATCCTCCATCTTGTGCTCGTGCAATAAGTTGTGTGCCTTGCCTCCAGCTTGTAAGAGATATGTTTCTCTGCTACACCATGTAAATAAACAGTTAGGTTTTGTTCCTAATATCTCGCTTCTCTCAGTTTCTGACCTTACCACTCGGATATCACATATTGGCGATGAGGATAAACAGATCTCATCTTGACGACAAAAAAAAGAAAAAGAGCACTGAATAACGGATCATGGCTGCTACGGTAGGAAAGATCTCTGCTTTTGATGTTCAGACGCAGACCTGGGATGAATACTGCGAGGTTTTGATGCATTTCTTTGAAGCAAATGATATGAATGATGTCGGAAAAAGGAGAGCAATTTTGCTCACTTCCGTGGGAAGTCAGACGTATAGTTTGATGAGAAACTTATGCAGTCCTGCAAAGCCTGGAGACAGATCATTTGCTGACTTAGTGGCCTTGCTAAAGGACCATTTAAATCCCAGACCGAGTGAGATTGTACAGCGTGTCAAATTTAATTCACGGAAAAGAAAACCGGGAGAGACTGTATTGGATTATGTAGCGGTGTTGTGAAAATTGGCACACGATTGCAATTACGGCAACAACCTGAAAGACATGCTGAGAGATAGGCTAGTTTGCGGGATAATGGATGATCGAATGCAGCGGAGATTATTGTCCGAGACTGGGCTTACGTATGAAAAAGCGTTGGAACTTGCTCAAGCCATAGAGACAGCGAACCGAGATGTAAAAGAAATACAAGGTTCAGACTGGGCTACTACAAAGCAAGTTGGAGGTCAGGTTATTGTGCACGTCAGAAACCACAAAGGGAGCATGTAAAGGCATGTTATAGATGCAATGGTGATCACCTGGCGAGGGAATGCAGGTTTCTGGAGGAAAAGTGCCACAAGTGTGGGAAAAAAGGACACATAAAACGTGCATGCAGGTCAAAAGCAACTATGGAGGAATACAAACCAAAAGGGGGAGGAAAGCAAAACCTAGGAAGAGAAGTGAAAAAACAGGGAGCACATCACATCAGCGGAGAAGCTGAGAAAGAAGATGACATGTTCATAATGCATAGTATGCTAGAGAACATTCCAAAAGTAGATCCTATCACTTTGCAACTGACAGTAAATGACTCTAAGGTCAACTTTGAAGTGGATACAGGATGCAGTGTAACCATAATGAACAGGGAGGAGTACTCAAAATTGTGGAACCGTGCAAAAGTTCCAGAGTTAAAGTCTTGCTCTATGCAGCTTAAAACATATACCGGTGAACGAGTGGCGACATTGGGTACAGCTACTGTAACTGTGCAACACAGGGACACCGTGGAACAGCTACCTGTAGTTGTAGTATCGGGTTCCGGACCAAACCTGTTAGGTCGGGGCTGGATACAAGAACTTAAATTAGATTGGGGAGCAATAAATCAAATAGAGGGAGGCAAACAGTTGTCTTTGCAAGAAGTGTTGATTGAACATGAGAACGTGTTCAAGGAAGAACTTGGCACATTTAATGGCACATTTAATGGGCCCCCAGCTAAGATTTATGTAGACAAGGAGGCACTGCCAAGGTTTTTTAAACAACGACCGAAGGTAGAGGTTGAGCTTGATCGCCTTTTGAGAGAGAACATACTGGAACCCGTGAAATGTTCAGAATCGGCAGCTCCCATTGTACCTGTTTTAAAACCGGACAATTCGGTAAGACTGTGGAGATTATAAATTGACAGTAAATAGGGTGTCTAAACTAGAACAGTATCCTATTCCCAAAACAGAGGATCTCTTTGCGAACCTGGCTGGAGGGAAGAAATTCACGGAGCTGGATATGAGTCATGCATACTTGCAGATTACACTAGATGAGAAATCCAAGAAGTATGTAACCATAAATACACACAAGGATTTGTTTACCTATAACCGCTTACCATTCGGTGTCTCATCTAGTCCAGCTATTTTCCAGAGGACTATCGAGGGTGTACTGCAAGGGATCCCACATGTTTCAATCTATCTGGATGACATTCTGGTGATGGGAAGAACCGACCAGGAGCATCTGAGCACTCTGAGAGAGGTACTACAAAGATTGGATAAGGCTGGGTTACGGCTCAAGAGGAGTAAGTGCACTTTCCTGGGGAATGAGGCCGTGTTCCTGGGACACAGAGTGGATGCCACCGGGCTCCATCCAATCAAGGAGAAGGTACAAGCAATGCAGGAGGCCCTGTGGTAAACCACTGTTTGTATTCCACTGTGTACATGCCTGGACATGCCTCGGCTGACTCCTCCCACAAGTCCTAGTATAAAGGTGACTGCTCCCCAGCCCCTTTGTATTTCTGGACCGGTCGACCACTCGAGGCAGACCTTCATTCTTTTGTTAATAAAAGCCTTTAGTTACTCTCTTAACTCTCAGTCTTTTATGAGTAATTGATAGCGCATCAGGCCCCAGTTCCTACCAATGTGACTGAGTTAAAAGCTTACCTGGGACTGCTAAACTATTATAACACATTTTTACCAAACTTGGCAACAGTGTTAGCACCTCTTCACAAACTTCTGCGCAAGGAGACACAGTGGCAGTGGGAAGAGGAAAAGAGGGTTTCATTTGAACTGTCCAAGAAACTGATGCTGTCCTCGGATGTGCTGGTTCACTACAATGCAGAGAAAGACATCATTTTCTCTTGTGATGCTTCACCTTACGGGGTGGGGGCGGTTCTTTCACACAGCTTGGAAGATGGAACAGAAAGACCAATAGGGTTTATGTCTCGAACTCTGACACCAGCGGAAAAAAACTATTCCCAGTTAGATAAAGAGGGGTTAGCAGTAATGTTTGGGTTACAGAGGTTTCACAAGTACATATATGGCAGGAAATTCACCATATGCACTGATCATAAACCTCTTCTATCTCTTTTTAATGAAATGAAAGCAGTACCACAGATGGTGTCACCCCGGATCCAGAGGTGGGCAGTGACGTTGAGGGCATATGAGTATGTCATCGTTTACAAGGCGGGCAAGTACCATGGGAACGCAGATGCCTTGAGCCGTCTTCCACTGGCAAGTACACCTATCCGTGCAGCTCCAGAGGACAGAGTTTTGATGTTGGAGGACACTGACACGGCAATTGTGACCGCAGAACAAGTAAGGACATGGACCGGGAAAGATCCAGTACTGTCTAGAGTCCGAGAATATGTGGTGAGGGGATGGCCACAGCATCCGGAAGGGGCTGACTTCACACCCTACAGTGTCAGGAAAACAGAGCTGAGTGTGCAGGATGGTTGCGTATTGTGGGGAGCATGAGTGATTATTCCACAGCCAGCACGACAGTCTATCCTAGGGCAACTACATCAGTGTCATCCTGGAGTTTCGCGTATGAAAGCCTTAGCAAGGAGTTACTTGTGGTGGCCAAAGCTAGATGGGGAGATAGAAAATCTAGTCAAGACATGCAGCACTTGTCAAGTACACAGGAAGGCACCAGCAGCGGCTCCTCTCCACCCCTGGGAGTGGCCGGATAAACCATGGAGAAGATTGCATGTAGATTATGCGGGTCCATTCATGTGAAAGATGTTCCTCATAATCATTGATGCCCATTCCAAATGGATGGATGTTTATCCTGTAAATTCTGCTTCATCTACTGTTACTACAGACTGCCTGCGTCGGAGTTTTAGTAATCAAGGGCTACCGGAGATTGTAGTAAGTGACAATGCCACGTGTTTTGTGAGTACAGAAACAAAAGAATTCATGAGAAACAATGGCATAGTGCACGTGACCTCAGCTCCATATCATCCGTCTTCAAATGGACTTGCGGAGAGAGCCGTACAAACATTTAAGGAGATGATGAAAAAAAGTGCGGAAGGGAGTTTGGCAGCCAAGGTGTCACGAGTTCTGTTCAGCTACAGAATAACACCTCAATCTACCACAGGACTCTCTCCTGCTGAGCTGTTGTTAGGACGTCGACTACGCTCCACTCTTGACCTGGTTCACCCAGACCTAAAAAGGAAGGTGGAAAACCGACAAATCAAACGAAAGGAGAACCATGACAGAAGGACAAAGAGCCGCAGTTTTGGAGGAGGAGATGCGGTCCTTACCAGGAATTTCAGTTATGGTCCAAAATGGATTCCTGGCATCATAGACTCAATGACCGGTCCAGTATCATATACGGTCATGGTGGGAACTGGTCAGGTAGTACGCAGACATGTAGCTCAGATACTGACCAGACAAGGGGAAATCGAAATGGAGGTTCCAGAGGCGATGTCGGAGGACAAGTTGGCCCTCAGTTATCCAAAGGGATCAGTGGTACTACCACCACGAACAGAGCCCGTTCCACCTGGACCCCTTCGTCAAGAGGAAACCATCGTAGCAGAGTCAGATACTCTGAGTACTGCTCAGGAGCAGCAGGTGGCTCTACCACAACCAAGCAGGGACTTCACTGTAAGACGTTCACCAAGGACTCACAAGCCGCCAGAGACATTGATAACGACCTGCTAGATTCGTTCAGTATGGACTATCGTTAAAGGAGTTTCCTTACGGGACTTTTTAAGAATGTTGTTAAGAAATTAATGTTCAACTTAAGAGGGGAGGGATATAGTAATCTGGGCTGTAATGTTTAAGTTATCCACCAGATGGAGCCAAATATTAAGGGTTCACATTTACCAGTATTTAAGGTAATGGGTTATGTATTCAATGTCCTGGTACACCAGTTAATATGGTAATGTGGCATTGCATTATGGGTATGACTCAGAGGTGGATCCTCCATCTTGTGCTCATGCAATAAGTTGTGTGCCTTGCCTCCAGCTTGTAAGAGATATGTTTCTCTGCTACACCGTGTAAATAAACAGTTAGGTTTTGTTCCTAATATCTCGCTTCTCTCAGTTTCTGACCTTACCACTCGGATATCACACCCACCTTGAAGAAGTTCTGCTCTACTGATGTTAATCCAGCTCCCTCACACAGTCACTCAGTAACCCCTTCCCCAGCACGGTATTACTGACTGTATCTTTGCTGATGTTAATCCAGCTCCCTCACACTGTCACTCAGTAACCTCTCCCCAGAACCCTGTGATACTGACTGTATCTCTACTGATGTTAATCCAGCTCCCTCACACTGTCACTCAGTAACCCCGCACCCAGCGCCCTGTGATACTGACTGTATCTCTACTGGTGTTAATCAAGCTCCCTCACACTGTCACTCAGTAACCCCTCCCCCCAGCGCCCTGTGTTACTGACTGTATCTCTACTGATGTTAATCAAGCTCCCTCAGGCTGACACTCAGTATCCCCTCCCCCAGCGCCCTGTATTACTGACTGTATCTCTGCTGATATTTATGCAGCTCCCTCACACTGTCACTAAGTAACCCCTTCCCCTGCGCCCTGTGTTACTGACTGTATCTCTACTGATGTTAATCCAGCTCCCTCACACTGTCACTCAGTAACCCCTCCCCCAGCGCCCTGTGACACTGACTGTATCTCTACTGAAATTAATCCAGCTCCCTCACACTGTCACTCAGTAACCCCTCCCCAGCACCCTGTGTCACTGACTGTCTCTCTACTGATAGCTTAAAAACCTGTTCGATCTCCAGCTTTTTCTAGTTCTGACGAAGGGTCATCAACCTGAAACGTTACCTCTGTTTCCCTCTCCACAGATGCTGCCTGACCTGCTGAGTATTTCCAGCATTTTCTGTTTTTTTCAGATTTCCAGCATCTGCAGTCATTTGCTTTTGTATTAGTGTTTAATTCACTGTCACTTCTCTTCTGCGAATGCCCACCTTGAAGAAGTTCTGCTCTACTGATGTTAATCCTGCTCCCTCACACTGTCACTCAGTAACCCCTCCCCCAGCACCCTGTGTTACTGACTGTATCTCTACTGATGTTAATCCCGCTCCCTCACACTGTCACGCAGAAACCCCGCCCCCAGCGCCCTGTGTTACAGACTGTATCTCTACTGATGTTAATCCAGCTCCCTCACACTGTCACTCAGTAACCCTCCCCCAGCACCCTGTGTTACTGACTGTATTTACTGATGTTAATCCAGCTCCCTCACACTGTCACTCAGTAACCCCAACCCACAGCACCCTGTGTCACTGACTGTTTCTCTACTGATGTTAATCCAGCTCTCTCACACTGTCACTCATTAACCCATCCCTCAGCGCCCTGTGTCACTGACTGTATCTCTACTGATTGCTTAAAAACCTGTTCGATCTCCAGCTTTTTCCAGTTCTGACGAAGGGTCATCAACCTGAAACGTTAACTCTGTTTCTCTCTCCACAGACGCTGCCTGACCTGCTGAGTATTTCCAGCATTTTCTGTTTTTATTTCAGATTTCCAGCATCCGCAGTAATTGGCTTTTGTATTAGTGTTTAATTCACTGCTACTTCTCTTCTAAGAATGCCCACTTGAAGAAGTTCTGCTCTACTGATGTTAATCCAACTCCCTTACACTGTCACTCAGTAACCCCTCCCCCCAGCGCCCTGTGATACTGACTGTATCTCTACTGATGTTAATCCAGCTCCCTCACACTGTCCCTCAGTAACCCCTCCCCCAGCGCCGTGTCACTGACTGTATCTCTACTGATGTTAATCCAGCTCCCTCACACTGTTACTCAGTAACCCCTCCCCCCAGCGCCCTGTGAAACTGACTGTATCGCTACTGATGTTAATCCAGCTCCCTCACACTGTCACTCAGTAACCCCTCCCCCCAGCGCCCTGTGATACTGACTGTATCTCTACTGATGTTAATCCAGCTCCCTCACACTGTCACTCAGTAACCCCTCCCCCCCAGTGTCCTGTGATACTGACTGTATCTCTACTGATGTAAATCCCGCTCCCTCACACTGTCCCTCAGTAATCCCTCCCCCAGCACCCTGTGTTACTGACTGTATCTCTACTGATGTTAATCCAGCTCCCTCAGACTGTCACTCAGTAACCCCTCTCCCCAGCGCCCTGTGTCACTGACTGTATCTCGACTGATGTTAATCCAGCTCCCTCACACTGTCACTCAGTAACCCCTCCCTCAGCACCCTGAGTTACTGACTGTATCTCTACCGATGTTAATCCAGCTCCCTCACACTGTCACTCAGTAACCCATCCCCCCAGCGCCCTGTGTCACTGACTGTATCTCTACTGATGTTAATCCAGCTCCCTCACACTGTCACTCATTAACCCCTCCCCCCAGCGCCATGTGTCACTGACTGTATCTCGACTGATGTTAATCCAGCTCCCTCACACCGTCACTCAGTAATCCCTCCCCCCAGCGCCCTGTGTCACTGACTGTATCTCGAATGATGTTAGTCCAGCTCCCTCACACTGTCACTCATTAACCCCTCCCCCAGGGCCCTGTGTCACTGACTGTATCTCGACTGATGTTAATCCAGCTCCCTCACACTGTCACTCAGTAACCCCTCCCCCCAGCGCCCTGTGTCACTGACTGTATCTCTACTGATATTAATCCAGCTCCCTCACACTGTCACTCAGTAACCCCTCCCCCAGCGCTCTGTGTTACTGACTGTATCTCTACTGATGTTAATCCAGCTCTCTCACACTGTTACTCAGTAACCCCTCCCCCAGCGCCCTGTGTCACTGACTGTATCTCTACTGATGTTAATCCAGCTGCCTCACACTGTCACTCAGTAACCCCTCCCCCCAGCGCCCTGTGTCACTGACTGTATCTCTACTGATGTTAATCCAGCTCCCTCACACTGTCACACAGTAACCCCTCCCCCAGCACCCTGTGTTACTGACTGTATCTTTACTGATGTTAATCCAGCTCCCTCACATTGTCACTCAGTAACCCCTCCCCCAGCGCCCTCTGTTACTGACTGTATCTCTACTGATGTTAATCCAGCTCCATCACACTGTCACTCAGTAACCCCTCCCCCAGCGCCATGTGTTACTGACTGTATCTCTACTGATGTTAATCCAGCTCCCTCACAGTGTCACTCAGTAAACCCTCCCCCAGCACCCTGAGTTACTGACTGTATCTCTACTGATGTTAATGCAGCTCCCTCACACTGTCACTCAGTAACCCCTCCCCCCAGCGCCCTGTGTCACGGACTGTATCTCTACTGGTGTTAATCCAAAGTCAAGCTCTGCCCCGATATCTCACTGCTGTTTGTGGGAGCTTTCTTTGCGTTAATGGGCTGCCGCGTTTCCTACCTTATAACATTGACTACACTTCAAAAGTACTTAATTGGCTGTAAAGCGCTTTGAGCATTTTTTTATCGAACAAAATTTGACACGAGCCACATAAGGATATACACCTGTATTAGGGCAGGTGACCAAAAGCTTGGTCAAAGAGACAGGTTTTAAGGAGCGTCTTGAAGGAGGAGAGAGAGGTAGTGAGGTGGAAAGTTTTAGGGACGGAGTTCCAGATCTTCGGGTTTAGGCTGCTGAAGGCTGCCAATGATGGAGTGATTATAATCAGGGACACTTAAGAGGCCAGCATTGGAGGAGCGCAGATATCTCGGAGGTTTGTAGGGCTGGTGGAGATTGCAGAGATAGGGGAGGTCGAGGCCATGGAGGGATGTGAAAACAAGGATAAGAATTTTAAAATCGAGGCGTTGCTTAACCAGGAGCCAATGTAATTCAGCGAGCACCGGGGTAATGGGTGAATGGGACTTGGTGCGAGTTAGGACATGGGGAGCAGAGTTTTGGATGACCTCAAGTTTACTGAGGGTAGAAAGTGGGAAGCCAGCCATGAGTACATTGGAATAGTCAAGTCTAGAGGTAACAAAGGCATGGATGAGGGTTTCAGCAGTAGATATGCTGAGGCAAGGGTGGAGACAGGCGATGTTACGGAGGTGGAAATAGGTGGTCTTAGTGATGGCGCAGATATGTGATCAGAAGCTCATCTCAGGGTCAAATATGACACCAAGGTTGCGAACAGTGTGGTTCAGCTTCAAGACAGTTGCCAGGGAGAGTGATGGAGTCGGTGGCTACGGAATGGAGTTTGTGTTGGGGACTGAAGAAAATGGCTTTGATCTTCCCAATGTTTAGTTGGAGGGAATTTCTGCTCGGACGAGCAGCGTGACAAGTTAGAGACCATGGCGGGTTCGAGCGACGAGGCAGTAGGGTAGAGCTGGGCGTCATCAGCGTACATGTGAAAACTGACGCTGTGTTTTCGGATAATGTCGCCAAGGGGCAACATGTAGATGAGAAATAGGAGGGGGCCAAGGATAGATCCTTGGGGGACACCAGAGGTAACTCTCTTTCTCTCTAATAGTAGATACCTTGGAGGTAAGGGAAGGAGAGAAAATTGGCAGTGTAATGTCTCAAAAGGGGAAACCATGCAGGTAGAGCACCTGCTGACAGAGTTAAAGATAAAAAACAGTCAGTAATAAAGATTTCTGATGAACTCCAACATCCTTTTCTTTTGATCTCTCTATTTTAGCCGGTCATTGGCTATTTTTCTTGGTAAACCACGAGTGCCGATGGCATCGTTGGGGGAGGGGAGGGGAGGTGGGTGGGTGGGTGAGGTGGGTGGTTAACTGTCCTGGTTGAGTTACTGAGACTGGCAGGGGTCAGGGAGTTGAATTGACATCAGTGAAAAAATCAGCTATTATGGGTAAGGGTGCTTCAGTATTGACCGTTGGTCTTAATTCACACTGTTGCGCTCAGCAAGTGTCCTCCTATAATAACAACAGAAAATGCTGGAAACACTCAGCAGGTCAGGCAGCATCGAGGAGAGAGAAACCGAGTCAACGTTTCGGGTCGAGGACCCTTCGTCAGAACTGGAAAAGGTTAGAGAAGAGAGATTTTTAAGTAGGGACAGGGAGGAGGGGAGGAAAGAACAAAGGGAAGGTCTCTGATAGGGTGGAAGGCAGGAGAGATTGACTGACAAAAGGGAATGATGGTGCAAGGCAAAAGGAGAGGTAATGGGACAAGTTAAGAAACAGGTAGCATCTACCCCAGAAACAGTAGCATCGGAAGCTGATGAACCAACCGACGACAGGGGGCCAGAATCGCCTCCGGCCATTTCGAGTGCGCATCCACGGCTATTAAAAACATTGAGTCCATGAATGGACCAGCAAAATCAATATGCACCCGTTGCCATGGAGATGAGGGCCACTCCCATGGGTGTAGAGGGGCATGTGGTGGTGCATTTTGGACCTTCTTGCACTTCTCCTGTGGAGATTTCTTGCTGCTGGTTTTCTTTCCCGGCCTGCAGACTCTTGCTGTGTATCCTACTTTTCCACACTGTCTGCACACTTTGTCCTTGAACCAGCAATCATTATGGTCGTGTGTTGTTCTGCCGCAGCGATAGCACTTCCCTGCTCCGTATGACATTTCATTTGTGCCATATTCTTGCGGTCTCCGTTGTATCTCTGCAGCGCCCCGTGCGGCTGCTTCGTGTGATACTGCAATGCTGAAAGCCTTGTCCAGCGTAAGATCCTTTTCTGATAGAAGCCGTTTCTGGGTTCCTTCACTTTGAAGCCCACACACAAACTTGTCCCTTAAAGTATCTGCTAGTCCCGTTCCAAACTGGCAGTGTTTCGATAGCTTGCGCAGTTCCGTTAAATACTCAGCATTACTTTCATCTTTATGCTGGTTCCTTTTGTGAAACTTAAATCTTTCTGCTATCAGCAGCGGTGTGGGGTTTAAGTGGTCCTGTAGGATTGACACTATGTTTTCAAAATCCTTTTCCACTGGCTTCTCTGGGGTTACTAGGTTTCGCAGTAAGCCATACGTTTTTGCACCCATTGAATTCAACAATACCAGCGCTTTCCTGTCATCTGGCACTTCATTCACCTTGCAGTACACTTCTATGCGTTTGACATATGTCGTCCAATCTTCGACTTCATTGTCGAATGCTGTGACACTGCCACTCTTCGGCATCCCTGGGTGTGGTTAGACTGGCTCAAAATGGCGTCTCCCGCGCTCTCCCTTCTTCGCCGCTGCGGCTCAAAATGGCGGCTCCCGCGCTTTCCTTTCTTCCCCGCTGACGCTGCTCGGCTCTTGAACACCGGCTGCGCTCTGCGTGTTTTCCTGCGCGCCTTCTTCTCTCGTTGACGCTGCTCGGCCCTTGAACACCGGCTGCGCTCTGCTCTCTCTCGTTGACGCCGCTCGGTCCTGAACACCGGCTGCGCCCTGTGCACTCTACCCTCTCTCTTCTCCAGTCGACACTGCTCGGTCCTGAACACCAGCTGCGCCCTGTGCACTCTACCCTCTCTCTTCTTCTGTCGACGCTGCTCGGCCTTTTTCTGTGCCATCGGTCGGCTCTAGCCGCCGCTGTCCGGGAAGGGTCTGCGCCGTACCTGTTGCCAGCCCGTTTTGCTGGACCACCATGACTGGAGAACCAAGCCCGGCTCTCGACAGCCTCCCCTGCGATGCTCAAATCTCCGCTGGATGACTGGGGGGTTTCCCGTGGTCGACGCCCGTGCTTCTGGACTCGGCCTTCTTCTTTCACTGTTCCCCAGGAGCGAATCCCTGGGAGGTGATGCAGAGTTGCAGGTTGGTTTGAATCTTCTCGTCGCCAATGTTAGATCCGTGTATCTTGATGTTGTGTCCTTCAATAATTAGACAAGAGACTGCAGGGAACAATCAACAGGTGTTTACTGGATGAGGGTTACTCTAAAACTAACTGTACAGATCCCTACTCAGGGTTTATATACAGGTGTGGTCACTGCCGGTACTACAGTATACAGGAGCTGTAAAAAGTAGTTCTCCCCTTAAAGGTACATACACTACAGCAGCGACATTAACAGCTGCCATGTGAGGAAACAAGAGAAAAAAAATATAAAGAAATACAGGGGCCGAGGTTATAGTCTGAAATTGTTGAACTCGATGTTAAGTCCAGAAGGCTGTTAAGTGCCTAATCGAAAGACGAGGTGCTATTCCTCGAGCTTACGTTGAGCTTCGTTGGAACAGTGTAAGAGGCCAAGGTCGGAGAGATCAGAGCGGGAGTGGAGCAGAGAATTAAAGTGTCCTCCTATCCCTGGTGATGCCAGTGGTTCAAGAGAAAACCCTCGAGCTGATGATCGTGCTTCTGTTTCTCTCCTCTGCCCTCCCCAAGGCGCCGAGTCATGCTGTGTCATGGATGCCCTCTGCTACTTTGCCGTGCAGCCCATTCTTCACCCTGAAGACCAATAGCTGTTATTGACCGATGTGAATTCAACGTCCTGACGGGGCAGGGTCTTGGCGGCATCACGACCAAGCCCAGTCCCACATTCCCGCGAGGTCCCACCTGTGGCTGGATCGTGATCAGGAATTCTTCTCCCTCCTCAGCCCAGAGGCATCGAGCTCAGTCGTAGCACCCTCCTACAGGTGAGAACTACTCGACTCACACAGCACAGAAATACAGCTGCTGCCTCACTGCCACACTGGGAATGTCTTTATCCAACAATCCATCAGCGACAAGAGAGATTTTTAAAAGAGACTCTGTTGGCCGGTTACTGTCTTTGAACTACTTTTTAGCACGCTTATCTTGAGGGAAATGTAGCTGGAATCAAATGTTTTGCATCCAAGGACCTTAAGCCCCCTTCCTGCAATAGGGGCGATTCACAGCAAGCAAGGTTGCGGTTCCACAACTTACCTCAGCACCCCAAGGCCAAGGAGGGGGAAAAGTCAGCCAGGGTTTCCATTGCTATTCATCAATCCTTGTTGGAAACATGCACCTGTGTTTGATGTCAGGTGAGTGATGCCCTTCATGGTAAAAAGGGCTTGTCAACAACCACTCTCTGGGCTGACACACAGCGAACGACCAGTTCCTCTGCCACTATTCTGATCTACTCCAGAGGCTGGTGGTGGGGGGTGGGTGGCGGGCTCATAAAACCTGACCCCAACAAGGGTCATAGAAATGACAGCACATTAGAGGACCATTCGGTCCATTGTGCTTGTGCCAGGTCAGGGAGAGAGTGCGGAAACTGCAGGGGGAATTAAAAAAAGTAGCAAAAAATGCCATGTTCCTCTCTGTCCTTGATTAAAACCCCTGTTGAAACTCATGTGCAATCCATCCAGCCCCTGTCTTTCTCCCAAGGCCCTCGTCCTCGCGGAGTGAAATTGACAAAGCTGAGATCATAAATTGCCAAGCAGGAGCCAGCAAATCGAGATGGATGAGACACAACAACTTTATTTATCATCTGGATTCTGGCGACAGAAAACTATTAGGCATGAAATAGTGACAACTGGCTAATGCGTATGACACTGCATTCACTGTCTAATATCAGTCGTGTCCCCGCTCCCTGAGAGGAATGCCAGGCGTCTAAGCTAAATTACCAGCCCGCACAGTGGCCTAATGGACATTTCCTCCTTGATTAAAGTACCGTCCGTATTCTCCTTGTAATTCGTGCAGCGTCTGCAAACTCTGCATCGCCAAGAGTGGCTCGTCAACATGTGTAAGAGGAACATCACTCAACAGCCTGCCCATTTCTATGCATTGACCAGCTGGCTGACTGCCTTAGCGGCAGAACTTGCAACCTGAAACCTGCCTACTTTGCAGTTCCTGCAGGGCCTCTGTGTTGCAGACAGCCATTTTCTTTTGGTCAGTTTGCTCCATTCTTCTACGAAGGTCGTTCACACATGCTGGGGTTCAGCTCTGTGGCTACTGGCGAATGTCTGGCACCTTGCCCAAGTGGCCATTAGACAATGCATGACAGCAGGCTATTCGACAGCAGGGGGCTTCACAGCTGAGATCAATTCTGTTTTCATCTTGTGTCTACACGTGCATACTTTTGAACAAGGGATGCTGGGAAGCAATCGGGAGCGGGAATCCTGGTTAATTGTTCCTCGTCCTAGCCTACAGCATTGAGGCCAATCATAGTACCCCCCAATGGTTGCCTTGACTGAGGTCTGTTTACACAGCATAGTCTGGGAGTGACCAACACCTTAGTCAAGCCCACCAAACCTATGGACAGGGAATCTCATCATAGGGAGATCCTGACAAAGGTTGGTCACGTGGCAAGGATGAAGACATAGGTTAGATAGCTTTAGCTGGAAGATCATTGGGACTGTCAACATAGGAAACCCTAAACTTAAACTCCATCCCTTGCTGGCATTTCAACTTGCCTATCCTTGCCTCAGCTCTCAGCCGATTGCTGGATGGAGTGGGACTGAAAGCTAAATGAGGACTGGAGTCCCTCTTTATAGAAGACCATCTTGGTGAACCAATCACAGAGCAGAACTTCCAGGAGCCAGGGACAAGTCTAAAGTTCACTGTGCCCTGTCTTCCCAGCAGAAGTTGGAGCTGTAATGATTGGAGGAGCCCAAATGAGGAAGGTCCACACTCGGGGAAAGGTAGAAAACAACACAAGAAGAAAGGCAATCTGGGAAAGAGAGTTGATTTGGGGCAGTGCAGTACCAGTAACCCACAATGCCATGGTCTGGTGCTAAATGGTCTAATGCCAGCCACCCTTACACATAGTGTTGCTGATCTCACACGTGTCACCATACGGTGGGACTGAGAAGAGTGTATTCATAAGACTTCTAATTAAGCATCTTCTAGAGGTTTGCTTCTAAGGGGAATTAGTGCAGACTAGAGAATAATAATCTGTCCACATTTATAATAGAAACTATGGCTGGAATTTTGCCGGCACTCAGCGGACAGGTTGGGTGGCGGGTCAGCTGTTAAATTTTAAATGATTGACAGCGGGTCAGAAACCCGCTGTCAAAACGCGCACACTGGACTTTCCTGATGTCGGGTCTGCCAGCGCTGAGCAGACCCAACAGGGGAGGCAATTAAAATCATCTAGTTTACTGGTTGTTTCCCAGCTTTTTGAATTTGACAGGTCACCCACCGGTTTCCTATTGTGCCTAAACCTTGTCTGTGAAGCTGAGGTGGGAGGTCAGTGGCCAGTGAATTAGCTGATGAGTTGAAGCTTCAAATGTCAAGTCAAAGCTCCCAGCTGATTGAGAAATGCTCCCTTAATCACTATCATTTCCACGACAGATTCAGGATGCTGCAAGTCTTTAAACAAGTCTCCATCCAGTCTGACCTCATTACCTCTCTCAGCATTGACAGATCGCTTCTGTCATCTCTACTTCACCTGCCATCTATTCCATCAGCATGGGTGCCCTTGAAACTCTCTCAACTTGGTCCTCAGGATCCCACCACGATCAGCCCCAACACCAGCATCACCAGGCACACCAGCATCACCAACAACACCAACCTTCTCCGCAATCAACTGATGCTGCACAGGACAGAGGGTACCAGCACCTGACCACATTGCTGCCCGGGTCGCCAGGGATGGCCTCACCATGGCCAGATTTACTTCACTTGACGCTGTACACCCTGGCTGCCACATGATGTGCCAGATTGTCACCACCCCACACCAACAACATACAACATCCCTACAATGCCCAAGCCATTCCTTTCACACTCATCAGCATTGCGGGGTGACCGTTATGTCTCACCATTCACTGCAACTCACTAAGCTACTTCCAAAGGTGCACACAAATCTGTCCAAGAATGCAAAGTGTTGAAAATAAAGATTTCAATGTTTGACAGCACATTAACAGAAACTTCACATGAACATTGGATAAAACATCCAAGTGCCTACCCTTGTGTATTGTTAGTTGGTATGATTGGACAAGGATGAAGGTGAGTGTGAGGGGTGGCTAATGAGATGGGGAAGTGATAATGTAGATAGAGAGAGATGGGTGGAGGTGCAAGGTAAGTTGGTGTGAGTAAGGATGTGCAGGAGTAGGGTAGGAAAGGCAATGTTATGGGGATGTGATGAATGTCACAGCAGGATGAGGTTGAATGTGGCTTTACAGTGACGTTTTGTGATCTACTGAGATCATTGAAAGGTTTGCATGACTGCAGCCTGGTCCTCCTGATGACATTCCTGCTTGTGCCCTCCTCTGCAATGTGCAACCAGGCTGCTTTGATCTCCTGGGGAGGTCTCTTCTGCCCATGGGAAGGGAAGAGGACCTTCCTGCGTGCTGTGACTCCCTCCATAAGCATATGGAGGGAGTCACGGGAGAACCTGGGTGCAGCCCTGCACCTTTGTGCAGTGCTTGTCAGTGTTTGCAGCACCTCAATGCTGTAGAATACTGATAGCACAAATGTCAAAATCAATTTGGGCATGGTCCCTTTAAGGAAACCGGCTGATGATGCCTCGTAAATTATGTCATCAGACCGGCTTCCTTCAATTGGCTGGGCGGGCTTAACAAGCCCAATCATCGGAAAGTCATTTCTGAGTCCAGGATGGAGACAGCAGCGGGGTCGGGACCCGCCACGGACTGCCGAGATAAGTAAAATCCCGACCTACCTATGTAAACGTCATGCTGTAATTACACTCTCTTACCAGTGGTGGCATTGCAGCACCTAGTTTTGTGTCGCCCAGCTCTTCAGCCTGTACTGTAGAGAAACTCCTGTGCTGTAAGGTTTGCTATTTAGCTTAAATGATCATATAAAATTGAAGTGCTATTTAAAAATAAGAACAGAATGTATGACTTTAAAATTAGATCTGCATTATGTCTGCATACCCTGGTCCTATTATCTCCCTCCTACAAACCCTGCATCAACTGAAAACTATATCTGGTGTTAACTCCCTGTGTACAACACCATGGGAAATCAACTCATATCTTAATGAAACCATCTATGTAAACTCATCCCCCTCTTATAGTGCAATCTAGCCATTGGGTTTTGCTATGTTACCTTTTCCCTCAAATACTTTAAAAAAAATTTAACTTGCCATTTTTAGCACAGAAATCTCTAATATTCAAAATTTGTGCTTAAATAAAGTAAGTAATTCAAAAGATTATGGGGGGAAAATTGGGTTGGTTTGCGCCTCTCGTTAGCGCCCGCAGGGTGCAAATTCCCTAATGCCCGGGTGCGGTGCCGCTAACGCCTCCCGCGAGATTCAGTGGGAGGTTAGTGGTGGCGGTAGCCGGTAGCGCCCTGTTCCACTGGCGATCACGTCATCGCCATGCGCAGCACCACGTTTGCGCCCCGGCCGCAAACTTCCCTTGCGCCCCCTGACCTATCGCCGGTTGATATGTCCAACAGGGTCAGGGGCGTTTTTGCAGTGGTGGCAACGCTACTTAAAGGGCAGGTGTCGGGCGGCCATTTTCATTTTGGCCGACTGACAGCACCTGCCCCCTTTCACTTTTTTATGTGGGGTGCCGGCCGCGATCGCTCAGCTCGGCGCTCCTCTTGAGTGCCGGGCTGTTTTCACGGCACCCCGCTCCCCGGTGGTCCAGCAGGGCCCCGGTGTGCATAGTGCTAGGCTCCTCCTCTTTAATCGGTTACGTGTCGCCGCGTGTGGTGCAGCTGCACGTAGCGCCACGAAATTCAGTAGTAGCGTACCAAAGCAAAGGTGGTGGAGTGCTTTCCAGTTACACCCCACCTCCTGCTTGGGGCGCTACTACTGAATTTATGGCGGAGGGGTGCTTACATTCTCGGGGTGCAGAAATTAGCGCCCCGGCGACATTAGCGCCCCAAAATGGGCGCTGCCCAATTTTTCCCCCTATGTATTTCACAATAATATTATACTTATCCATTGGATTGTCCTTTGCGTCTTTTAATGCCTTCATTAAAGTTTTTAACTTGAAGACCACATCCTCTCTCAAAAATTCTGGGCTTGGATTTGAAATTTTTGCCTAGAGCCATGAACTGAATTTGGATTGTGTAGTCTGAGCATGTGCAGTATACATAATTTGACAAATCAGTGCTGTCAGGCTTGCAATTCCTCCCTACTAGTGCTGTCTGGCCCATTCCCTCCTTCTCCTCCTGCTACAACCTTCTTGGTTCAGTGGTCGTACTCTTTTCACTGAGTCAGAAGGTCCTCGCTTCAGAGACCTGTGTACACAATCTGGGTTGGCATTTCAATGCAATACTAGGGGAGCGCTGCACCATCGGAGGTGCTGTCTTTCGGATCAGATGTTAAACTGAGGCCCCATCAGCCGTCTGGAGTGGATGTGAAAGATCCCATGGCACTATTTGAAAAGAGCAGGGGAGTTCTCCTGGCCAACAACTGTCCTTCAACTTGCTGTGTGCAAATTGGCTGCCACATTTCCTACACTACAACAGTGATTACACTTAAAAAAATACGTCATTGGCTGTAAAGTGCTTTGGGACATCCTGAGGGTGTGACAGGTGTTATATTAATGCAAGTTCTTTCTTTATATTGGGCTACGTGCCATGTTAGTAATGCCAGTGTGGGTGTTGCGTAGCCTGTGGCAACACAGAAGCAAACTTGCTGGATCCGCTAAGGCCAGCATCTAAGTAGACACTGTTAAAAAAATCAAGTCTGCTCACCCATCGACCTTAGCGGTTTTGGCAAGATTTCTTTATTATATTTATGGATGCTTATGTTACAATGACTATGTTGCAAAAATACTTCACTGGCTGCGAAGTGCTTAAGGACAGCCTGAGGATGTGAAATATGCTATATAAATACAACTTCTTTCATTCCTCTCAATGACAATGGACACCAGGAATCCACCAGTGAGCCAAACCTCAAGTTCTCCCTCCACATTGGTGCTTGAATTAAAGGATTCCCCTTCCGCCCCTCACCCCCCCGCCAAGCCCCCATGCTTCCAAATTCCACCAGCCCAGCCACAGTACTGGCAAACTCCAGGACACCCCCCCCTTCCCCCCCCCAACAACCGCAGCCAGTTGCTGCCAAATCTTAGCACCATTTCCCAGTGCTACCAAAGCACAGGACTCCCCCCACCACCGCCAAGGTGCAGCTGGAGCCTATTCCCACTCCTTAGTACTGCTAAACACCGAGGGGGCAGGGGGGTTGGATTCCCATGGCCACTTACCCTGTTTTTCTGGGGGGTTTTGCAGCTCTTCCACTGAGGTTATGTGAGTTGCGGAAGAATCCCTATGGAGATTCATCCTCAGATACCTATCTCCAATTGGCGCATCTTGCATGCCACCTTGCTGGGCACACGTAGCTTTATAAAAGGTATAAAGGAATCTAATATAAAGGCCGTTTCTTTACAGTTTTCGCAGAATAATGGACAGAGTTATGGAAATCAATCCCCAAAGCACCAGGAGAAATTCTGGAATGCCATTGAGTAAAAGTGGAATTTTACTGTAAATCGATGGCCCTGATGTGATTCCCTGCATGACATAAACACGCCATTATAAAATAACAAATCCTTCCTCACTGCGAGCAAAGCAGCAGGTCTGTGAATTAAATATCAATCAAATATTGATCCAGCAGTTGGTCACATTTTCATTCAGCACTTGTAATTTTTTTTGAAGGATTAACGCGAGATGTTTGAGCTTCCCCAATGGGTCATTTTTATCCTGTGAGAAGCTGAGCCATACGGGGCAGGAAGGTCCCGGCCTGTGCCGAGTTGACTGATCTCAGCCTGGGTGGCCACAGCAGCTGCTGGGATCAGGCGGGGGTGGGGGGCGGGGGGCTAAATTGGCCATCCTTTCCCCCCTCTTGAAACTACCCTGTTTGACGTGCGAGGGGAGAATTTGTTTGGGCCCATCCAACAGCCGCTACCACTCATGGATTAGGCTGACACACGGATGATGATCAGTAGGCATGGGCAACATAGAGTTTCCACGCTCGATCAGCTCCATTGGATGGGTCACATCGTCCGCATGCCCAATAGGAGACTCCCAAAACAATCGCTCTACTCGGAGCTCCGACACGGCAAGAGAGCCCCAGGTGGGCAGAGGAAATGCTTCAAGGACACCCTCAAAGCCTCTTTGGAAAAGTGCAACATCCCCACTGACACCTGGGAATCCCTGGCCCAAGACCGCACAAAGTGGAGGAGAATCATCCAGGAAGGCGCCGAACACCTCGAGTCTCTTCGCCGGGAGCAAGCGGAAGCCAAGCGCAGGCAGCGCAAGGAGCGCACGTCAACCCAAGCACCCCACCCACCTGCCCCTTCAACCACCGTCTGCCCCACCTGTGACAGAGACTGTAGGTCCCGCATTGGACTCATCAGTCACCTGAGAACTCATTTTTAAGCCTCGGTTCCGAGGGACTGCCTAAGAAGAAGAGTTTTCAACCTTTCAGGTTTGTCCTGGAGTCTCCAGGAACTGAAGGCAAATCTTCCGGACATTGCTGCGAGCAACCCGGGAGAGAAATCATCAGGGTCTTAAGCAAAAAAAGTGTGGGTTCTTTTTGTTTCTTTGAACACTTTTGTTTATTAGGTGTATAAATATTGGCGATGGAGGAAAAGGCTGATTGACTGATGTCCAATGGCGGGAGCATGGGGGTGTGGGGCGTTTGGAGTCGGGAGATGAAACTCCAGGAATACGTCCAACCAGCAACCCCAAGGCAACAGTGGATACATACCCCAGCAAGGAGCCACTGCTTACAAGAAGCGGGGTTGGTGGGGGTGGGGGGAGGTGAGAGAGGGATGGACGGTGGGGGGGTGGAAGAAGAGAAAATTGACGAGGAAAGGAGAAAATATGATGTTTTAAACATGTAACTTGTTTACTCTGTGACCTTGCGAATCTCAAGTAGAACTCAGCGGCAGAAAGCATCTGAATTATCGAGCGTTTACATCACATAGATAAATGATAATCACAGAACGTATGGCCTCACAGATGGAAAGCAATTTTCTGTTAATTATTTTCTTCTGTTATTATTCCTGAAATTGCTTCCTTTTAATCAATGAAAGGGGGAAAAAAAGAATGATGGGAGTCAAGTTCAAACTGCGGTTGCTTGGCAGCAACTCAAAGTGTTTTGTCGATGCTGCCACCTCTGCACAAATATCAATGTTATTATTTTCCATTCAGAGCCGATGGTCCTAAAAGGTTAAAGGACAAATGTATTCCTTTGGGGCTACCTGGGGGCTTGTTTCTTAAATGGAATGTCTTCCTTCAAGTTGAGGTGCTCGCATAAGGGAGATCCTGGGTCCTGCCTGGTCACAAGAGCTAGGATGTGTGGCTCCCTCCATCGCCAACCCGCTCATTAAGATGAAAAAAGAGAGAGAGACAGAGAGAGAGAGAAAAAGAGACAGAGACAGTGAGAAAGAACTAGGGAGAGAAAGAGAGAGCGATGGAGAAATTGAGAGAAATGAGAAAGAAAAGAGAAAGAGAGGAGTGAGAAAGAAAGATAAAAAAGGGAGAGCATGAGAAAGAGAGAGAAATATATTACGAGGGAGAGAGAGAGAGAGAGAGAGAGAAAGAGAATTGAGAGAAAGAGAACTGAGAGAGAGAAACAAAGAATGAGGAAGAAAGATAGTGTTGAGATACCGCGGCAAACGTGGGAGTCGAGACCAGAGCTATTGAAAACACAACTGCTTTATTCCAACCACATGACAAACTGGAACTAGAAAAGCCCGCGCATCCACTTAAATACTTCCCAGACCGGAAGTGCTCCCGGCAGCCTGTCCCTGCGGGAAACAAGTTGCTGGAGGAAAGGGCCCCCGGCTGGGGGCTTCTGCTTAGACTGTCTGTGCCGCCGTGAGCGGATTATGTCCAGTGGTGGCGTGTCGCCACAGAGCTCCCCCCAGAATCCGCTTAGGAGGAGTGGACGAGTCGTGACGGTGGTCTAATGGTTCTGCCGCAGCGGCTCTGAGTGGTCGCCGGTCTGGTTGGTTGGGTCGGGCGGTTCGCCGCCGGCTGTGCTGGCTTGCCGGGGGGACGGCCTCTAGTTGGAGGCTGGGCCACGGGGACCTGTTCCCCTGGTTCTGTATGTGCTGGTTTGAGCCGGTCGATGGAGACTGTCTCGACCCTGTCGCCGAGTCGCAGCTTGAAGACCTTGTCCCCGGTTTGTAGTACCTCGTACGGACCGTCGTACGGGGGTCGCAGGGGCCCGCAGTGCGCGTCGTGTCGCACGAAGACGAAGCGCGCCTGCTGTAAATTTGGCGGGACGTGAGGTGCGAGTTCGCCGTGTCGGTTGACCGGAAGTGGGGCGAACTGCTGAGCGGAAGAGAAAGAGTCGAGCCGCTGCTGTTCGGCCGACCAAGGCTTGGTAGGCTCCGGAAGGAATTCGCCTGGGACGCGCAGTGGTTGTCCGTAGACTAACTCCGCTGCCGAGGACTGGAGGTCTTCCTTGACCGCGGTGCGTAGGCCGAGTAGCACCCACGGTAGGCGGTCAGTCCAGGTACTGTCCTGCAGGCCGGCGCGGAGTGAGGCCTTGAGTGACCTGTGGAAACGTTCACAAAGTCCGTTGGCCTGCGGGTGGTACGCCGTGGTGCGGTGGAGCGTCACCCCGAGGTTGCGTGCTGTGGCCGTCCAGAGCTCGGAGGTGAACTGGGCGCCTCTGTCGGAGGTTATGTCGGCCGGTACGCCGAACCTCGCAACCCAGGTGTTAACGAACGCCCTGGCGATGTCGGCTGTGGTGGTGGAGGTCAGCGGCACTGCCTCAGGCCAGCGTGTGTAGCGGTCGACCATCGTGAGGAGATACGTTTGGCCTTGCGATGGTGGCAGGGGACCGACGATGTCGACGTGTACGTGGTCGAAGCGGCGGCTGGGTACCTCGAAGTCTCCCAGGGGTGCTTTGGTGTGCAGCTGTACCTTAGCCCGTTGGCAGGCGAGGCAGGAGGTGGCCCAAGTCCGAACATCTCTGCTGAGGCCGCGCCAGATGAAGCGCTTGGAGAGGAGTTTGACGGATGCACGGGAACCCGGGTGAGAGAGCCCGTGGAGCGCGTCGAAAACGCGGCGGCGCCAGGTCTCAGGGACGACCGGCCTGGGTTGGCCGAGTGAGACGTCGCACGTGACTGCCGTGGCTTCGGGCCCGTGCGCGACCTTGGCTAGGCGTAGCCCTGGCAGGCTGGTAGCCGCCGAGAGGAGGTCTGGGTCCGTGAGCTGGGCCGCTGCTAGTTGTGCGTAGTCGACCGCGAGGTGATTCGCACAGACGGCGGGACGGGAAAGGCAGTCGGCGACCACGTTGTCTCTACCGGAGATGTGCTGAATGTCCGTAGTAAACTCGGAGACGGCCGCGAGCTGGCGTTGCTGCCTAGCGGACCAGGGTTCGGTGTGCTTGGCCATCGCGTATGTGAGTGGCTTGTGGTCCACATATGCGGTGAAGGGGCGGCCTTCCAGGAGGAACCTGAAATGGCGGACCGACAGGTGGAGTGCGAGAAGCTCGCGGTCGAAAGTGGAGTATTTGACCTCCGGGGGGCACAGTTGGCGGCTGTAGAAGGCAAGTGGCTGCCACGCGCCATTGACCCACTGCTCGAACACGGCCCCGACCGCGTGGTCGGAGGCGTCGGTGGTGAGCGCGACCCGGGCATCGGCCCTCGGGTGCGCGAGCAGAGTGGCGTCGGCGAGCGCGTTTTTGGTGGCGTCGAAGGCGGCTGCCATGTCAGTGGTCCAGGCTACGTCCATCTTGCCGGATTTTCCTCGGAGGGAGTCGTATAGGGGCTTCATGAGGGCTGCGGCTCTGGGGATGAACCTGTTGTAGAAGTTCACCATCCCGAGGAACTCCTGGAGGCCCTTGATGGTTGTGGGGCGGGGGAATTGCTGGACGGCCTGCACCTTGTTGGGCAGGGGGACGGCCCCAGCAGGGGTGATGTGGTGACCGAGAAAATCGATCTCGGTTAGGCCGAATTGGCACTTCGCCGGGCTGAGGATGAGCCCGTGTTGGGCTAGGCGCCCGAACAGGATGCGAAGGTGTTCGAGGTGTTCCTGTTTGGAGGAGCTGGCCACGAGAATGTCGTCTAGATAGACGAATAGGAAGTTCAGGTCCCGGAGGACTGAGTCCATAAGGCGCTGGAAAGCCTGTGCTGCATTCTTGAGGCCGAAGGGCATCCTCAGGAACTCGAACAGGCCGAATGGGGTGATGACGGCCGTTTTGGGGATGTCCGCGGGGTGTACGGGGACTTGGTGGTAACCGCGCACCAGGTCGACTTTGGAAAAGACGGTTCGTCCGGCCAGTCGGGCCGAGAAGTCCTGGATGTGTGGCACCGGGTATCGATCGGGGGTGGTGGCGTCGTTGAGGCAGCGGTAGTCCCCGCAAGGGCGCCAGCCTCCGCCGGGCTTGGGGGCGATGTGGAGGGGCGAGGCCCAAGGGCTGCTGGAGCGGCGGATGATGCCGAGTTGTTCCATGGTGGTGAACTCGGCCTGCGCGATTTCCAGCTTGGCCGGGTTGAGTCTGCGGGCGTGGGCAGAAACTAGGGGGCCGGTGGTGGGGATATAGTGTTCCACACCGTGCTTGGCGGCTTTGGCCAAAAAGGTCGGGTTAGTGAGGGCGGGAAACTCAGCTAGGAGTGCCGAGTAGTTGTCCATGGCTCTGGCGAGGCAGTAGGTCGTCAGGCCGGCCGAACGGGCCGGGGTAAAGGCGCCGGGGATGGGGGCCATAGTGTTGATGTCGACGAGGCGGTGCCTCGGAATGTCGACAAGGAGGCCGTGGGCGCGTAGGAAGTCGGCGCCGATGAGTGGGCAGAGGACCTTGGCTGTGAGGAACTCCCAGCGGTAGCGGCGGCCCGCGAGGTCGAGCGTGACCATGCGGGTGCCATATGTGCGGATTTCAGAGCCGTTGGCTGCAGCCAGTGTGATACCCCGTGTGCCGCGTTGGATCTCGAGGGCGGAGGCGGGGGTGATGCTGTGCTGGGCCCCTGTGTCGCACAGAAATCGGCGGTTGGTTCTGTCGTCAGTGACGTACAGTAGGGGCTCCTTCTGCCCCGCGGCCATCGCGGGGGCCGGTGCGGGGGGGGGGTTTGAAGGTACACGATGGCGTGCAGTGTTGAGCCCTAGCGCCAAAACGGGTGTGGTAGTAGCAGTGACCCGGAGTGGTAGGGCGGTCGGGCCTAGCGGCCCGGGAAGACCGCGTGGTCGTTGCCGTGAGGTCGGGCGCGACGTCGCGAGCGGCCTGTGCAGAGAGCAGCCGGTCGGCCTTTTCGGCTATATCATTCAGTCCATGGAGTCAGACTCCACAATGAGCGGGCGGATGCTGGCGGGGAGCTGCCGAATGAAAAGCGTGCGAAAAAGGGCGCCGGGGTTTTTGTCGTCTGAGAGGGACAGCATGTGGGAAAGCAGGTCTGATGGTGAAGCGTCACCAAGGCCGGGGAGGTCCAGGAGTTGGCAGTGGCGCTGGTAAGAGGACGTTTGAAATTTTTTAAGTAGCGCAGCCTTCAGATGTTCGTACTTGCCCTCCGTTGGTGGATTCTGCAGCGCTGCCCAAACCTTGGGGACTGTAGCGTAGGTGAGCGAGGCGACGAGGTAGTCGTACTTCGTGGCGTCGACTGTAATGCCTTTCAGCCGGAATCTGGACTCAGCTTGAACGAACCAGGCTTCGGCGAGGTTCTCCCAAAAGTCTGGTAATTTAACCGTGACTGCGTTTGTATCCGCCATGCTAGCTTAGGATTCGTCCTGAGCGTCGGGGTCACCAGTGTTGAGATACCGCGGCAAACGTGGGAGTCGAGACCAGAGCTATTGAAAACACAACTGCTTTATTCCAACCACATGACAAACTGGAACTAGAAAAGCCCGCGCATCCACTTAAATACTTCCCAGACAGGAAGTGCTCCCGGCAGCCTGTCCCTGCGGGAAACAAGTTGCTGGAGGAAAGGGCCCCCGGCTGGGGGCTTCTGCTTAGACTGTCTGTGCCGCCGTGAGCGGATTATGTCCAGTGGTGGCGTGTCGCCACAATAGAAAGAAAAACAGAAAATCCAGCTTTTGCTGATCTCAGCCGGTTCACCAATTGGGATGCTACAGTTGGTCTTGACTTCTCAATCATTCCACCACTTTAGCCTTGCTGCATGTGGACGAAAGCAGAGGGGCATGGCTTCGTAGTCCCCAGTTTTTGCCTCATTCCGGTTCCTAGAAAGCAGGTGTTGGGATCAGAATGGTGTCCCAGAGGCAGTGACACCGGATGTCACTAAAGTCAGTGTTCCTGCAAGATTGTGAAGACTGGAAGTGACTTCTGTTAGGACCACAATACTGAGCTCTCACTATACATACACACATACATACATATATATATACACACAGACAGACACACACAATTCCAGTCTTCCTTATCGACCTTCCTGAGTATTTGAGAAAAAAGTGAAGTGATTGCTGGATAGCTTGCACCTGAGAGCAATTGAACCAGCTGTTAATTGGAGCTGTTGCTATTTCCAAGGAATTTAAAGTGAGAATAGCATTGTAAATAAATAATGGCTTTAACCTCCTGGAGATCCTTTGTTTCTAAGCTTTGAAGAAGAGGATGATGAGAGCAGTGAGAAGGACAGAAGGGAAGCATCATCTCCATAGGTACCATGTAGGTACCTGAGTCAGAGGGTCTACAGACCAAGGAGATCGTATGTGGAATTCTGTGAGAAGGCTCCAGAAACAGTCAATGAGTTATGCCATCTGTTGGTACCAGACTCTTTCTACCAGGGGCACAGCTGATCATTATAGTAGGCAGCTTCCTCCTCATGTCTATGTAAGGGCCTGATGGGAGTCACCATTTCTCCACCCATAGCACATTTTGTTATGGCTGATTCCATTGTGAGAGTGCAAGCTATCCAGCAATCACTTCACCTTTCACTCAAGCACAATAGGAAGTGGGATACGGTACACAGGAATAGTGGGAGCGGGATGTGTGGTTGGGAGGTGGGAAGGTGTTGAGAGCTCATGTTCCTATTAACAATAGTGTATAAAATTATGAGGGCCATAGATAAAGTGGATAGAAAGGACCTATTTCCCTTAGCAGAGGGGTCAAAAACCAGGGGGTACAGATTTAAAGTAATTGGTCGAAGGTTTAGGGGGGATTTGAGGGGAAATTTCTTCACCCAGAGGGTTGTGGGGGTCTGGAACGCACTGCCTGAAAGGGTGGTAGAGGCAGGAACCCTAACCACATTTAAAAAGTACTTGGATGTGCACTTGGGATGCTGTAACCTGCAGGGCTATGGACCAGGGGCTGGGAAGTGGGATTAGGCTGGATAGCTCTTTGTTGGCCGGCGCGGACACGATGGGCCGAAATGGCCTCCTTCCATACTGTAACTTTCTGTGATTCTATGAACTGTTTCATTCCTCTCTTCATTTGGCTCACGTGGGACATGGATGGTGTGGAGATGAGTCATACTCCAGGCATTATCTGCATGGGTACTTATGTCTTCACTTACTTAGGTCATCTTTGGGAGATCATTTAAAAGTGTCCATCACCATACTGTTGTTCCAGCACCACCCCTCTCTCCACATTTTCTGAAGCTTCCTATCTTGGTTCCAAATAACCTTGTCCTCCCTGCCTTTACTTCTGCCAACATCACCTCCACGGAAACTTTTGAGAATCTTGGGCTCTTGGCCACAGCAGCTGGTCCACCTTCTGCCATTCTGCTCCCACAGTGCTCTTGCTTGGTGCCCCCCACCTGAATGGCCGGGCGCTTTATGGCCCTTTAAGCTGCAGAAGCTCTTTAACTGCTGCAGCTACACTGCCTTTCCCTCTCCCAGCAGCGGACAGCCATGAATGCCCAGCTCGAACCTGCCCTGCACACATAATTGGGACTACCCCAGGAAAAGGCTATTGGTTGCTGGCAGAATCACGTTGGGTGAGGGGAGGATCGGTGGAGGTCCTGCCCTGCCGAAGTTTCTGGTGGGACAAGGAGAATCCAGGCCAATGTAGGCACCAGTATACCGTTACCACAAAACAAGAAAATTCCCCATGGGTTTGACCTTGAACTACAAGACCCATATGTTCTGAAAACCAATTTATCAGCCGTAATATAACAGGGATTAATACAAAAACATCTGTTCAATTACTGGAGGTTGCAATGTTCTATAGTGATAAAAATATATCCATTTAAATTTCATAATTACAGTCTACAATGATAAATTGGTAACAACTGTGATAAATGGGTTATGTTTTGACCACTTCATCATACCGTTTCATTTAGTTACCTCTTTGTTGGAATTTATCATTTTTTTCTTTAACACACCCAAACTTGGGCCTCTATATTTCATGCCTTGAATTTTTTTTGTTACTGGGACATCCTACGGCTGTATCAAGGATTTAACAGCTGGGGATGAAGAAAGGGGAAGAGACAAATGTATGGAATAGGGTAGTTCAGCCCATCGTGCCTGTGCCGGCTCTTTGAAAGAGCTATCCAATTAGCCCTACTCCCCTGCGCTTTCCCCATAGCCCTGCAAATTTTTCCTTTTCAAGTATTTATCCAATTCTGTTTTGAAAGCTATTGAATCTGCTTCCACCGCCCTTTCAGGCAGCGCATCCCAAATCATCATAACTCGCTGCGTAAAAAGATTCTCCTCATCTCCCCTCTGGTTCTTTTGCCAATTATCTTCAATCTGTGTTCTCTGGTTACCAACCCTCCTGCCAGTGGAAACAGTTTCTCCTTATTTACTCTTATCAAATCTCCCCTTAACCTTCTCTACCGCCCAAAGTCAGAATAGGCAAAGTCACAAAAGAAAATAAAGTTGACTGCACTTAATGAAGAGAGGCCAGAGTCCTGGTGACACAGCTAGGCCTCTACTACAAACTGACTTTTCTAAATCGAAGGAGCTCAAAGAATTACCAACAGATTTGATTGGCCAAAAGCACCTCTGCTGTTAGCTTGATTCACTTGAATAAAACAGGGAACGAGCGGGAAAATCTGTGTGAAAATTCACCCCTTTGGTGTTTAATCCAAACTAATTCCAGCTGTGTAAGATGAGCAATGGCCGACAGAGGCCCAGAGAGTTTATCAGGAAATATGCCCGGAAATAATTCAAACAACTAAAACTAAACGGCGGAGGACAAGATCAACAAGCCCACTGACATGAGAGAAACCGTGACTTTTCTGAAAATGACGAGCGAGAACCCTTGACCAGACGGTTAGCAAATGTACCACTGAGTGTGACGTCAGGCCATACACAACAGGAAGTTCCCTGTTCAACTCCTGAGTCTCCTCAGCATTTGGCACCTCTGTAATTTGGATTATCTGGTCATTATCACGTTGCTGTTTGTGGGAGCTTGCTGTGCGCAAATTGGCTGCCGCGTTTCCTGCATCACAATGGTGACTACACTTCAAAAGTACTTCATTGGTTGTAAAGCACTTTGGGACGTCCTCAGGTCGTGAAAGGCGCTATATAAATGTATGTGCTTTTTTTTTATTGCTCTCCATATGAACTGAACTACAAAGGCATCAAACTTAACAAGTGCTTCTGCTCTGTGCTGAGTCGCTGGAGGGGGCAGTGGAGGGAGTAGGTCTGGCCTCAGTGTTCCTCCTGGCTTAGCAGGGGAAATAATTGGCCGAAGTTTCCACTCCTGATTGGTGTTTGGCCTACTGACAAGGCCTCAGCTCACCTGGACAAGGCACTGGGATCTGCCAGTGCCTGTCAAAAGATCTGCCAGCATGAATCAGTGCCTTCAGAAGAGGAGAATGGAACAGAAGAGAAAATGACATTATTAAAACATTTTCAAAAAGTTGCTTCTAACCCTGATGGGCCCACTCAGCACTTTGAGTGATTCAATTAGACTGACAAGGCTTGTTCAGTGTGACAAATTACACTCAATTAGATGACTGCATCTCTGCTCTTTGTGGCCCCATCTACCAGAAGCCATCAGTGAGGATGATGCGCCTGGAGTTTTTTTTGACGCCTAAGAGGGTGGTTTAATCACCAAGTTCTTGACAAACTCCAGTGATACTTGTTAAATTAGCCCTTGAGGATTTATCTGAAGGAGATGCTGCATTTGTGCTCATGATGCTGAGCAAATTGGGACTTCTTAACCTGATAAATTCTTTATAGTCATTTATCAAGAAGCTGCCAAAATGGTGCAATGGGTTTGTTCAGCATATAGCTGCACCCCACAGACCAGGACTATCCCAGGTTCGATTTCACCCAATGCGTACTCAGTTGACTGACCTCAGCTGGGCAGGAGTTGGGGCACCACAATTATCCTCCGTCTCTTGGATTGGGGAAGAGGGAAATTGGCCATGGGTCTTGATCCCAACTGCTATTCACCGCCCCCTGCTGGAAGGGCTTATGTGTGGTCATTGGGCGAACGTAGCATAGAGCTCGAATTTTTCCTGAAACTGGCCAATACGCAAGGCCTTTTGAAGGACCTCAGGTGAGAAATGAGTGAGTGATGAGCAGGGCAGGCTTCGGGCCTTTCCCACTCAAGATTCTTCAGTGGCCTCCACAGCTACTAACTCCAGTTAAGTATAAAAAAAATTTTTTTTGTTTGTTTAAAAAATACCCATCCTGTGGAACCATGAGGAGCAAGAGTGTTCCCCCTGATTCCAGTCACGATCGTCCCACCCCCATCACTGACCCACCCCCCCCACCCCCCCACCCCCTTATCTCGCATCAATCCCCACTCCCAGGACTTAACCTGAGGACCGTTGCCAGCAAGTCAGGTGGCCAGACACTGATGTCTTCATTCGAGCGAGCTGCCTGTACAGACACGAGCAGTGCCAGCCCCTCACCTGAGCACATTGACGAGGACCGAGGATCGATTTCCATCAGGCCTCTCAGTTCGGGCACACGCAGTGGCCGCCCATTGCCGGACCTGGGCCTGTAATCAGGCCCAGACTAATTTATAGGCCAATGTGTCCGCTCTCATGTGAAGTATCATCACTGGGTCAAGGTAGGGTCACCCGTGCTCGAGGAGCTGTTCCCTACCTACAAGCAGCATCGTGAACAAAGGAGGGGGGAAAACTGAGATTAATTCCATTCCCCCTAAACAATAATTCATTGTAGGCAGCATTTTGAGACAGTTGAATGATGTGATATGGGTCAATGTAGATGTAAGTATTCCTTGCCTTGTTCTTATCTCTCTCTCTGTCAGATAACTAACCTGCCATTGGCTGTTAAGAGGGTCAACAGGTCAGGAAGCTCCAGCCTGCCAATCTGCCACTAACGGCCCAAAGTTCTGATTTTAATAGATGTGTTCAGTTTCTGAATTTGAGGGTGCTCGTGCCTCATAAATTTCAAAGGATCCCACCAAAGCCCATAATTTGAGAAGAGCGTGCTTCACTACAGAGATTCAGACTATTGTGGAATCCCATAAATTCTGCACGCAGATAATTGAAATTCTATCCAAGTGACAAGTAGAAACAGGAGACAGCGCCTGTGCTGTTCCAAGATTTAGTAAGGTTATTTCATACAAGTAGAAACAGGAGACAGCGCCTGTGCTGTTCCAAGATTAGTAAGGTTATTTCATACATTCTAGCCTTTTATAAAAGGAAGAGAGTGCATTAAGGATTTACGGCGAGTCTTCAGTTTAGATTAAGGGCGGTCGACAGAAAAGTTTTCTCTTGCTGCCGAAATCAGTCAACTTGAGAATGGAGCCAACCATTGAAGTTCCTGCACCGTGAGCACCAGTCTGACACAGGCCAGATTAACCGTTGCCAATTTGGATAATATCCTTTCAGGAGCAGAGAAACCCAGTCAATGGATCAAAATCAGACCCTTACTGTACCGAGCTGGCTATAGGCCTCTCGGTTCGGGCATGCGCTGGCCGCCCTTTGCCGGGCCTAATCAGGCCCAGACTAATTTCTCGGCCAATGTGTCAGCTCTCACGTAAAGTATGGTCAGTGGGTCAAGATAGGATCACTAGTGTTCGCGGAGCTGTTCCCTACCTACAGGCAGTACCGTCAAACTCACCGAGGTGCGGTTTGCTCAATCATACTGTAGCTAGCACGATCGAGCAAGCCGCACCTCGGTGACTTTCCCTCAATATCCAATGCATCCGCTTTCTCCACCTTTTCTTCCTGGACCTCTCCTCTCCTGAAGGGTAAATTCGGTGATTGCGTGCACCCAGCAGGGGAGCTAGGCTGAAACGGAACAGGAGGTCAGAAAATCGGCATTAGTGTTCTCGCCTTATCTCCGACCCGTACTACTTTTGAGTGCGGCACCACCTGCTGGGGTACAGTTCATAATGAACCATTTGGTGTCTCACCCCAATTCTTCCTACGTGGGCCTGTGCACAGTGTGCTATTCAACTGTGGGGCATCAGAGTTGAGCCCAATCCTGTCCTCTCGCAGCATCGACACATGGTCACTCGATCGTCAGATATTTCCCCTACCCATACTAGAAGCACACTGAACACAATTGTATATAACCAGGGCCATCTTCTCAATGTACAGCATGGTCCCATTGACACCTAGGGGGAAAAATTCGGTATCGCCCCATATGGGGCGCCATTATTGGCGGAGCGCAAAGTTTAGCGCCTGGCGCTAATTATCATCTCCGACAGCAAACTTGGCTTTTATCACCCCGGGAGGTGATTGGAGCGCTAAATCAGGCGCTACACACCTCTCTTAAGGCGCTAAGGCTGAGGAGCGAGGCGTTACCTCAGAGGGCGGGCGCAGCGCAGGTGCTGTCAGTTAGCGATTGAACACAGACACACTGGCGCCGGTCAGTTCTTAAAGGGGAGGGTTGATCTTGCTCTGCAGCCACACCCTGCTCATTGGAGCCTTAAATCTCGGCCTGGGCAGACCTGTGGCTAAATCTTGCAGCCAAGGACTATGGAGAGGGCCAGGGAGCGAGCACAGCGCTTCTGCGAGCGGGCCTTGGAGGCTCTGGTTGGCATGGTGGAGCGCAGAAGATCCATTCTGTACCCAGAGAGTGGCAGGAGGCCTTTGCCACGCAAGTACAGAAGAGTGTGGAGGGAGGTGGCACAGAGTCTCCACAAGCAGCATGGTGCCTCGGACCCATATCCAATGTAGGAAAAAGTTCAATGACCTCACTCGGGTCGTCAGGGTGAGTGCCTTTTTTCAAAACCTCTCCATCCCTCCATCTCAACCTCACTTTGTGGCCAGAGGGTCTTAAAAGCCCCAATGCCCAACACTCGCCCATCACCTATGGCCCTTTCATCAAACACACACGCACATTCCACACTTTGCATACAGTAAGGGCTATTCAACTATGGCAGGCATTTCAGGCAAGACCATGGCTGCATACAGTAAGGACTATTCAACTATGGGAGGCACATCAGGCAAGACCATAGCTGCATACAGTAAGGGTTATTCAACTATGGAAGGCACATCAGGCAAGACCATGGCTGCATACAGTAAGGGCTATTCAACTATAAGAGGCATTTCAGGCAAGACCATGGCTGTATATTTACTCAGACGCCGTCTTTTTTATTGCAGGCCAAGCTGTCTCATAATAGGAGACAGCAGCAACGGACCGGTGGAGGGCGGCCTCAGCTGCAACCCCTCAGCGATCTTGAGGAGCGCGTCCACAGGATTGTGGCAAGCCGGGTGATTGCTCCCGTCGCCACTGGAGACGCCGACCCCGTTCTGGACAGCAATGGTAAGGTCATCACCTTTTTGTCCTCTCTCCTTCCACTTGTTCCTCACAACACCAGCCTTTGACACTTTCAATCCAAATCACTAAATCGCTGCTCTCATTCCTCCCTTGCTGCCACCCTGTCCTCACGCTAAAGCCACTCTTGTACCTCCCTGCTTTCAGATGGTGATTCACCAGGTGAGGAGACGGGCCCTCAAGCTGCCAGTGGGAGTGAAGCTGAAGGCGAGGAGGAAGAGGAAGCCGGAGCATCAGCGCCACCCTCTCCCGAGGAGCCCATGCCCACACTGGGAACACGCCTTCCCTGGAGGGGAGCAGGGGGGAATGGTCTGATGAGGGTGAAGCTCCAGGACCCAGCGAGCTGCAGCAACGCGATGAGAGTAGGGAAGCTCGGGGGCGTTCTCCCCCGAGGGAGAGTATGCCATCGAGTCTTGCTGCACTGGACGCAGAGGAGGAGCGGGTCCTCGCTGAAATGAGCGCCCAGGCGGAGCACAGGCACACTGAGCTCATGGCTGCAGTGGCAAGGGTGCCCGAATCCATTAAATCACTGGCAAGGAGTTTGGAGCACTTCGGTGTAGCACAGGCGGCTGCCACGCAACTGCTTAGTGCTGCAATGCAGTCAGTGGCTGGTCTCATGCAGACGCAGATTGAGGCCACGCGAGCACTGACTGCTGCCACCCTCGCTGGATTGGGCACATTTCCCCGGGGCTCTCACCGCGCCGCAGCAGGCCTGCAACCTGTGCTCCATCAGATTGCTCCGGATGCTGAAGTGCTGCCCCGTGGGAGTGCCAGTGTGTCGGTCGAGCAGGGAGTTGCTGTCCTCTCTCAAGATGACAGCATTCCTGCTGCCACCACTGGTACTTCTCCACTGCAGTTGCCACCACCTGTAGGACAGACTGCTGCCACCCATGCAGAGTTGGTGCAGTCAGCAGCCGGGCCCTCCAGGCCCAGAGCTGGTCCAGGCCGTCCTTCAAGGGCATCTGCAGTCTCAGGTTGTGACAATCAGCAGCCTTCCACTAGCCTTGCTGCAGCCACTGGGGTCCCATTACGGAGGAGCTGCAGGGTGGGAAGGGGGGAATTTCGCAACGGAAGGAGATCACCCTCGAAGGGCAAAAAGTAGGAGGTGTGACAAAATGTTTTTCATTGTTTTATTAAAGGCCGAGGTTCGTGGTCAAATTTTTGTAACTGTTTTGGACATTGTCTCCAGGTTGTGAGAGCCAGTTATGTTAATGACTTTTTTTTTGTGTTCCTTTCTATTACTTTGTCATGCGGAAATGAGACACACAGAGCTTGTCAAATAAAGAAGTGTCTGTATTCAAAATGTACATGTTTGGTCTTTGCAATCATTGTTGCCTTGACCGGCTTAGGGGTTGCGGGATGGTATCATTCAGGTTGTTTGAATGGCAGAAGCCATTTCCTCAGAGGGGGCCGAGAAGCGACTTGCTATGAGCCTTTGACGGACGGCCCTTCCACTTTGTACATTGTGTGCCTCCCTCCCGCCTTGGTGCTGCTGATGATCATCCTCCTCATCTTCCTCCTCCTCTTCCTCCTCCTCCTCTGCTGGTGCTCCAATGCCTGGTGGCATTGGCTGGGTCCTGAGGATTGCAAGGTTATGCAGCATGCAGCACACAACAAAGAAGTGGGAGACTCGCTCAGGCGAGTACTGAAGGGCTCCTCCAGAATGGTCCAGACAGCGGAACCGTTGCTTGAGCACGCCGATTGTGTGCTCAACGATGTTCGTGGTAGCTTGATGGCTCTCGTTGTATCGCAGCTCAGCAGGGGTGGTGGGCATACGGAGCAGTGTCATCAGCCAGGTGCACAGAGGATATCCCTTGTCCCCGAGAAGCCAACCTCCTGGGTAATGCGGTGCCTGGAAAAGGTCTGTCACAGAAGTCTGGCGGAGGATGAAGGCATCGTGGCTGCTGCCAGGAAAGTGGGCATTGACAGCGAGTATCAGCTCTCTGTGGTCACAGACCAACTGAACGTTTAAGGAATGGAAGCCCTTTCGGTTGCGGAAATCCTCAGTATTCTCTTGCGGCGCACGCAAAGCCACATGCGTGCAGTCAATGGTGCCCTGCACCATGGGGAAGCCCGCTATCATCGCAAAGCCCATTGCGCGTTCTTGCTGCTTGTCTGAGGTCATGGGGAAAGAGATGTACTCTCGTCTCCTTTTAAAGAGGGCATTTGTGACCTGACGGATGCAGCAATGCACCGCGAACTGGGAGATATTGGCAATGTCCCCAGTAGCTGATTGAAATGAGCCGGTGGCATAAAAGTTGAGAGCCATTGTTATCTTCACTGCCACCGACAGAGACGTCCTGCTCCTCAGTTGAGGCTGCAGATCTGGCTGAAGCAGGTGGCAGAGCTCAGTGACCACCTCCTTGCTGAAGCGCAGCCTTCGCAAACACTGCTCCTCAGACATATTAATGTAGGAGAACTGTTGGCGAAAAACCCTGGGAGGGTACGGTCTCCTGTACAGAGGCCTGTTGGCCCTCTTCCGTCTGGCCATGATTGCAACTCTCTCTCTGCGTCTCTGTGCCCTCCGAATGTGATGGAGAAGGACGACGCTCCATCCATTGCAGCCCCATAGTATCTAGGCAATCAAAGTTATGAAGGTCAAAAAGCAAAGTATCTGCAAAGTTATAGTCAGAAGCCAAAACTACCTCAGACAGCGTTGACTCAATGCAGAAGTCTCTCTTTCTCTCTTTGTCGCTCTCAAAATCTCTCTCTCTCTCTCAGAAAGAGTGGTGCAAAAATGGCTACCCCACAAAAAGCCAGGAAGAGGCCCCCTTTAAATAGCGCTCCCCTAGCCCCACAGCGACTGGGAAGCGTTCCAGTCAACCTGTCGTTGGTTGTGCCAGGCGGAAAGGAGGGGGGCACCACTCAATTTCCGTTCGGGGCGTCACAAGGGCGTTGCACTCTCGAATGACGTCAAGATCTGCGTACGCAGGAGATTAGGCGGTATTGTTTAGCGCCGCCGCAAAATGTCTGGTCAATTTCGCGAGAGGCGCAGATATCACCATGCCCGGGCACTAGTTGCTTTGCGCCCCACTTGGCGCCCTCTTAAGGCGCTAACGGGAGGCGCAACCAACTGAATTTTCCCCCCCTAATGTCAACGCAGCACTCCCTACTGCACCAGTGCACCTCAGTTTTTTTTAATTTGTTTTATGGGATGTGGGCGTCGCTGGCAAGGCCAGCATTTATTGCCCATCCCTAATTGCCCTCGACAAGCCATCAATGCTGCCTGTCAGAACACATTTATGCCAGAATTTTCCAGGGTGTCAGCAGGTGGGATCGGTGGTGGGTCGGGTGTGAAAGTGTTTTTTTTTTGACAGCAGGTCAGGAACCTGCTGTCAACCCGCCGCAACGTGCCTTTCCCAATGTCGGGTCTGTCAGCGCTGAGCAGACCCGACAGGCAGCGGCGGGTGACCCAATTAAACTCATTATAATGTACTTAGCAGACCCTTGACAGGCTTTTTTTTACCTCACTGCATTTCCATGACAGATTCAGAATGCTGCAAGTCTTTCCAAAAGTCTCCATCCAGTCCCACCTCATTACCTCTCTCACCATTGACAGATTGCTTATGTCATCTCTACTTCACCTGCCATCTATTCCATCAGCACGGGTGCCCTTTACACACTCTCACCTTGGTCCTCAGAATCCCACCATGATCAGCCCCAACACCAGCAGCACCAGGCTCACCAGCAGCACCAGCAACAACACCAACCTTCTCCGCAATCAACTGATGCTGCACAGGACATAGGGCATTAGCACCCGACCACATTGCTGCCCGGGACGTCAGGGCTGGCCTCACCATAGTCAGATTTACTTAAATTTACACTGTACACCCTGGCTGCCACATGATGCGCCAGGTTGGCACCAACTCACACCAACACCATAAAGCATCCCTACAATGCCCAAGCCATTCTTTTCACACTCATCAGCATTGCGGGGGGTACCGTTATGTCTCACCATTCACTGCAATTCAGTAAGCCACTTCCAAAGGGGCACACAAATCTGTTCAAGAATGCAAAGTGTTGAAAATAAAGGTTTCAATGTTTGACAGCACATTAACAGAAACTTTACATGAACATTGGATAAAACACCTAAGTGCCTACCCTTTTGTGTTGTTAGCTGGTATGATTGCAGTAGGATGAGGGTGAGTGTGAGGGGTGGCTAGTGAGACGGGGATGTGATAATGTAGATAGAGAGGGATGGGTGGAGGTGCAAGGTAAGTTGGTGTGAGTAAGGATGTGCAGGAGTAGGGTAGGGAAGGCAGAGTGATGGGGATGTGATGAGAGACACAGCAGGATGAAGGTGAGTGTGGCTTTGTACTAACGTTTCCTGATCTAATGAGATCATTGAAATGTTTGCGCCACTGCACTCAGGTCCTTCTGACCACATCCCTGCTTGTGACCTCCTGTGCAATGGGCAACCAGGCTGTTTTGGTCTCCTGGGGAGATGTCTTCTGTCCATCGAAAGGGAAGAGGACCTCCCTGCGTGCTCTGACTCCTTCCATAAGCATATGGAGGGAGTCATGGGAGAACCTGGGTGCAGCCCTCTGCCTCTGTGCAGTGATTGTCATTGTTTGCAGCACCTCAATGCTGCACAAATGTCAAAATAAAGTTGGCCATGGTCCCTTTAAGGAAACCGGCTGATGACGCATCATGAATGACATCACCAGGCCTGCTTCCTCTAATTGGGCTGGGAAACCCACTGGGCGGGCTTAACGAGCCTTATCAACGTAAATTAATTTTAGACAGCGGGATGGAGCCAGCAGCGGGGCCGCGACCTGCCACTGACATCGCCCGCCCCGGACCCGCCGAGGTAAGTAAAATCCCGGCTGTAATGTTTTAGTACCAAGCGGCTCAAACGATGACCAATTTTGTGTTGTGGAGACATGCTCAGTGAGAAATGGGTTGAGACAGCCCAAGTTTAAGGCAGCAGAGACCTGACGCTTTCACCTGCTTATAAAGGGCTGGATTCACGGTAGTTTGCAAGGTTGAGCTGTCAGTGCGCTGACTATCTGAGTCACTCCACTCCCAACATCTTCGATTGACGCAACTTCTGCGCCCTTTAGCAATGCGGCAGATCTGCAAAGGCACAACTGCACAATTGCCTAAAAATAAACTCACTGAGCCCCCACTCTCAGTGGGAGTGTGGGTTGGAAAACCTGGCACCGTAGTGCCAAGTCCCTATCTCCATATCTGTGCTGCCTATTGGTGCAGCTCTCCACTGGGGGCGCGGGATCAGTGTGTGTGTCGGCCGTGGCTCATTGGGTAGCACTCTCGCCTCTGAGTTCAAAAGGTCATGGGTTTAAGCCCCACCCCTGAAACTTGAGCACATAACCCGAGCTGACATTTCAGCGCAGTACTGAAGGGGTGCTGCACTGTTGGAGGGGTCACCTTTCAGATGAGACATTAAATCGAGGTCCAGTCTGCCCTCTTAGATGGATGTAAGCCATCCCAAGGTACTATTTGAAGAGCAGAGGAGTTCTCCCCAGTGTCCTGGCCAATGTTTATCCCTCAACCAACGTTACTGAAACAGATTATCTGGTCATTTATCTCAGTGCTGTTTGTGGGAGCTTGCTGTGTGCAAATTGGCTACCACATTTCCTACATTACCACAATGACTACACTTCAAAAAGTACTTCATTGGCTGTAAAGGACTTTGAGGTTGTGAAAGGCGCTATGTAAATGCAAGTCTTTCTTTTATCCTTCGGTCTCAAACTCTGAAGCCAACGTTTGCTTGGATCTATCTAGCAGAATTTCAATTCTCCAGAAGTTGTTCCTGTCTGTTGAACCTGAGCTCAAACTGCAACGGAGACTTGGTTCTCTTTTAAGAATAAAAAACCTAAAAAAACAAAAGACAAATCCTTTTGACTCTCAATTTCTCAAAGTATATTTAAACTACAATTATAGAGTCAGTGTGAAGGGGTTTTACTCCAACCTGATTCTGCAGTTAGATTGTAAATGTAAAGAAAGAAAGAATTTGTATTTATGTTGCATATTTCATTGTCTCAGGTCATCCCAAAGTACTTCACCGCCAATTACTTACTATTGAAGTGTTTTTCCTGTTGTAATGTCAGGAAACACAGCAGCCAATTTGCGCACAGCAAGGTCCCACAAACAGCAATGAGATAAATGACCAGATAACCTATTTAAATGATGCTGGTTGAGGGATAAATGTTGGCCAGGACACCATGAGAACTCCCCATCTCTCGTTCAAATAGTGTCATGGGATCTTTTACCTACACCTGACAGGGCCTCGGTTTAACGCCTCATCCGAAAAACAGCAGCTTTGACAGTGCCGCCCGCACTCCCTCAGTATTGCACTGAAGTGTCAGATTAAATGCTCAAGCGCTCCTTGAACTCACGACCTTCTCACTTAGGGGCGACAGTGAGCCAAGGCTGACACCTGTGTAGTGATTACCTCGTCTAACAATGGAGAGAATCAGAGTGAGACTCCCTGTGAAGGGGGCGCGAGGAGGGGAGAGAAGCACTTCATTTCACTTCAGAGTCAATTTGGGCCTTCACACCCGAGTTACACTCTACAGGTTTATTGATGGTGTGAAGCAGAAGCCGTTTGCACCAACACTAAACGTGCAGTGTGAACGTGCTCTCGGATGAATATCATACCCTGGTAGCCTGGAGCTCTTAAGTGTATCTTGCGTCAGTCTCCGCCTAAATTATAGCACAGCCTTTAGCATTCAATTAATGTCAGAAAGACTTCACTTCATTGTGGGGTCAGTAATTCCAAACCACATGCATTTTCCATTTGATATCCTTCCATTCCCCAGCTAATTATATAGAGCCAACCAGCCACTCACTGCCTCCACAGTAGTAGAACACACTAATACATGCATTAGGAAAAGTCATTTGTCCTAATGATAGTGCAATATCATTAACCTGCACTTCAAGTGAAGCAGAAACTGTTTGAGGTCTTTCGTACCTATTAATGGGAATGATGTGTGGTCAGCTTGATGGGGGCCCTCAGGGTGTTAAAACCTTACACTTTATGCTCGTATTACAATTTACACAAATTCATCACATTTTTGCAGAAAGCGGCTTCACTAAGAGGTGGAATGCTGGCTTCTGTGGCATCTCTCTCATTTCACACAGAAGAAAATGGAAGTGTTGAGCAATGCGTCGTCGATGAGACGTGTCATCTCTTCATGCTGTGCAAGTAGGTCCCTACGAATTGGTAGAGAGCAGTCTGACCCAGTTCAATGTCTCAGAGATATTCAGCAATTTGGTGGCTAAATGCACTGTCCAAGTCCAGAGGCCCCCCAGCACGATTTCTGGTCTGACGTGGATTTAACTTTGCTCGCTGGGGTGAAATCAGCCTCGGCAATGACCCGCCCACCCCCCCGCTGGAAAGTGCACAAGTGTGAATGGCGGGTGTGATGCTCACCATCATTCAATAGCCTCACTGTGTCGGCTCATGTACAAAGGATAGGCAGTAATGGAGGGGACGGGTGCCTATGGAGCCATAGCCCAGCAAAGAGTCAGGGTTTTCAGAAGAGGAGGGAAGCACATATCAAAATAGAAAGAGTGGGTGAACAGAGTGGCACACTGCAATTAGGGTTACCAATCACCCTGCTGGATTGCTCTGGAGTCTCCATGAAATAAAGATTCATCTCCAGGACACTGCTGCGAGCAACTTGGGAAGAAAAATCATCGGGGCATTAAAAGAAATGGGTATATTTTTCATTTTTGTTTATTAGTTATAAAAATATTGGGGAAGGATTGAAAAAAAAAGCTGTTTTACTGGGTGGGGTGGTCGGGGTGATGTGATGGAACCGCCAGGAATACGTCCAACCAGAGTTGGCAACCCTATGTGCAATGGGCATGCAATCCTCCGCGGTCAGCACGCTGATTCACACGCCCCCTGGCGAAGAGCATCGCATGCTGGGAGTGGGAAAGCTGAAGATTAGCAATAAAAATCTTCAGATGAAGCACGCTCGACAATTCAGGCAGCAAGACACAGGGAGTAAGAGTGAGCAGTTCAGACACGACGATCTAGATAAAGCAGAGATGACGAGACAAGGCAGAACGTGGTGAAGATCTATCACATGGAAGATCAAACAAAGTATCAGTGTCAAATGCAGACAGACAAAAATGTGCTCTTTGTAGTCTTGGTTTCCCTTGGAAGTCAAACTACAAAGTCCAAGAATGATCTGCGCTTGTTTTTTCTGTCAGTTTTCACTGCACTTATTCTTTTTGCACGTTTTTGAATTTTTGCCTTCATTGAGGTGTAAGGTTGCCAACCCTCCAGGATTGCCCTGGAGTCTCCAGGAATTGAAGATTAATCTCCTGGACACTGCTCCGAGCAACCCCAGGGGAAAAAAAAATCATTCAGACATATAGAAAAAATGTTTTTCCCACTTAACACTTTCATTTATTAGTTATTATCAAAATATTGGAGATGGGGCGAGAAAGGCTGTTTGACCGGGTGGGATGCTTGGAGGCTGGAGGTCATGTGAGGAAACCGCCAGGAATAGGCCCAAGCAGAGTTGGTGACCCTATCGAGAAGTGTCAATGCTAGGAATAAAACTTTGGTCCGTTTCTTTCAGACACCCAACAGTCAAGTGTTGGGCCGGTCCCAGGTCCCAGGTCCGGTACAGCGTAGGCCAGACATTTGGTGAAGGGACTAGTTCATGAGTTTTGCGCTCCTGGCCCAGTATTCTTTGAGATGGAATCACATGTGAGGAATTGCCTTGTCTCCGATTCGGGTCCCACACGATTCTCCTTGCATTTCTTTTGATGGACAGAAATCTGAGCAGCTGCAAGTTGGACATGCTGACCTTCGACCTCAATTCCCTGTTCTCTCACTGCATGAAGCTTTACAATCAGGACCATAAACTCGCCAAATTAATTCTTTTAGTACCTACTTATGGGCACTTTCTGCCCACTAATAATTGGACTGAGATTACCCAAATATCTAGGAGTTTGACAGCCAGGAGAGAGCCTAGATTAGATTCCAACAGATGCCATAGAGGTTAAAGTATTCTAATTTCTAACCCAATCCCTCATGTACCAATTTCAACACAGCGGTCTCCTTGTGTAGCTAGCCAGTTTCTCTTTCCCAGGCCTGCAATTGGTGTTGCTGTGGTAACAGTCTAAGTTGTGGGTGCCAACTGTAATCTCCCATTAACTTGCACACAGTCTTCAGCTCTTGAAAGTATGCAACTGGTTAGGACACAGTTAGCTGCAGAAACCTGAACTGGCAACTTTATGAAGAGTTGATTGTACTTAAACTACATCTCAATCTGCATGCTGGAAACACGGAGCTGCTGTAACTGCACCTTAGTATTCCATGTCAATCTAAAATGTCTTTTTGGAACACCGGTTCACACATCCCGTCTTGGCCCTCAGTTACTGAAGTACATATTGACCCACAGATAACTGCTGGCCAGGCCCTTGGCTGCCCAATGTTCCAGGCCTTCCTTTGATCTCAGAAACGACCGGATTTAATTTGTTGGGGTTTTCAATGTCACAGCTGCCTCAAGCTACACTCTGTTATGTCACCTGATATACACCATGAATACCAAAACATGATTCCACAGACATCGTTTCTCTGCTACCTTGGCAATGAGCAAAATATTTCGACTGGCTTTCATATAAACACTCACTGGTTTTTCAAGCCTCAAGCACGTATATTCGGTTTGGTTTAACATCTCATCCGAAAGACAGCACCTCCAACAATGCAGCACTCCCTCAGTACCGCACTGATGTGTCAGCCGAGACCATATGCTCAAATCCAGAGTGGGGCTTGAACCCACGACCTTCTGACTCAGAGGCAAGAGTGCCAGCACTGAGCCGCAGCTGATACAAAGTCTCCACAACCCTTTTAAAACAACATTTCCATGCTGTACCTCAAACAAAACCTGAATTTCTCCTGCCCCATTCTTCATCTTGGCTTGAGGTTAAAAAAAATGTGAATTCTGGAATCTATTTTCTTCCAGAAAATTCTATTATGATCTATGGGACTTTAGGGCAAAATGAAAAGTGTTACCTTTGAGGGAGAGAAAACCCTTTCAACCCTGAGATGGCGGCGGGTGCTCGTATGGCACAGAGGCAGCCGCCACCACTCTGGGCCACTGATTGCTGGGTCTTCTCGGACAATGTAGCTGACAAATGGGGAAGATAAAGCTAGAATGAAGGAAATTACTAGTCTCATCTGGAGATCAGCCTAGCTACGCCTGTGCATTCAGTAACTATCTGAAGATAATTAATTCTCACACAAAACAGCAACTGAGCGGTTTTGAACCAAATAAATGGGATAAATACAGACGGTTGTATCAATGGAATTGGCTTTAAAAATTGAAGATGTGATTCATCTGAAGTTAATGACAACAGGTTGGCTGCTGTCAAACTTAAACAAAAGTAATGCGCTTTTAATTGTAATAGGGTGGATTATCCTCTTTGTTGAGATTGGGGAATGTTTAACTCCCAGGTGTAAGGGTGGAGACCTGCCCTAGGATCTCCTTGGCCTTCCCAAGTTTCGTCACTGGGCCTGCACTTGGTGTACACGCAAGCCTAGCATTGCAATGGTAATCGGGAAGGTGGGAGGGGACTTTCCCGGGCTCCTGCCTCACTCTCCCTCATGGGAAGGTGCAGCAGCTGAGGGCCATCTGCAGAAACCAGGCAGTAGGGTTAAGGCTATGCTGGAGGGTACGTAGGGAGTCCTGAGGCAGCCCGAAGAAGGAAGAGGAGCCCAGGATACATGTTAGAGAGGTACTCTGCACTGATCCTCAAAGCCTTCTGACTGCTGTGCTCAGGCTTAGAGCTGTTCTCCTGTTTCCTGCCCTCATTCCAGCACTAGGCCCAGGGAAGCCTGCTTCTGGAGTGCGCCCGGGCCTGCAGATCAGAGCGCTCCCCTTCTCTGACAGGCGCAAAGCACCTCAGGTACACCGAGCCTGTCGTGTGTCCAATGGGGGAGGGGAGGAAGGGGAATATCTACCCTAGTATCTAAGGGCCAATTTTACTGATGTACAGTCTTAGCACCAAGTCTCGCATCAGGAAGTCATGGGTGCACTACTCATGATCTCCCCAGATATATTCCCAACGGCTGAGGTGTCCCATCGGGAGTGTATTTTAATAAAGTAGCCCTATAGTGTTTTCTGATAGAAACATTAGAACATTAGGAACAGGAGTAGGTCGTTCAGCCCCTTGAACCTGCTCTAAGATTCCAGTAAATCATGGCTGATCTGCACCTCAGCCCCATTTACCCGCCTTTGCTCCATATCCCTTAATAGCCTTACCTAACAAATATCATTGGGCATAGTGTTGCCAACCTTCCAGGATTGTCCAGGAATTATAGATTAATTTACTGGACACTGCTCAGAAGAAAATGGTGTTTTTTTTCCATTTTGTTTGAACACTTTAGATTACTCATTATAAAATTGTTGGGAGATTGGACCAAAGGCTGTTTGGCGGGTGTGAGGTGGGACAGAGTTGTCTGGTGGAGACGGGAAACCACGAGGAATATGTCCAATGCAGAATTGACATCCCTAGTTGGGCAGGGTCAAAGACCAGTGCAGTGGACTGGAGAGAGATTGTCTGAGTGAGGGAGGTGGAGGGGAGTCCGGTCCCTGTGATTAATCTCATTGGTTGCCCCAAGCAGTTGGCAAGCATTAACCTGCTTGCCCTAGGAGAACAGACACAGATGCCTGTTTAAAATACACAATGCAACCTAGTTATTAGAAAGGGTTTGGAAATTGAAGAGTTAACTTAATTAAAGAAAAACCACAAAGACATTTCTGAGGCAAGCCTTTACTGTGCGCAAAGACACTGCAGCCATGTCAGAACAAGTCCCTTCGGGCCTAGCTGCTGACAAAGCCTGTTGCCTCAAGGCCAATCTGCAACAGCTTCATCCATCATTGTCTTGCTTGGTTCCCTGTGCCATTGTTAAACACAGTAGAACTAGTTTTACAAGAGGCGTCCTGTAAACACTGTGTGCCTGAAAGCTCCCTGACTTCATAGCAAATAGGAGTCAATGGCCTGGGTTTTGCAGGGCCGATGACTGCGTACGCTGTCGTAAGCCTTGTAAAAGGCCCTGCAAGTTCCCGGTTTCCGCATGCGCTGCGCATGCGCGAGAACCCGGAACTTGCATTCTGTCAAGGTTCGGTTTGAGAGATCATATGACAGACACCTAAAAATCACTTGCACTGGTGCAGAGATGGACTATTTGCCCAACTACTGCCCAGTAAATGTCCACGAAACCCTTAAGCCTGGTAAAAGCAGGCATGGGGGCTGCTTTCAGCAGCGTAAGGGTTAATATAAATCTTAAATAAAAAATAAAAAATAAAAAATCATCCACTAACATTTAAAATTAATTTATGTAAATATTGGCCCGTATTAAAATGTTTAAAATTATTTTTTGAAAAAATTACATTTTTATTGAAAATGCTTCATTAAAGAGACTTTTAAATAAATTTGAAAATGGGAACATTTATTTTTATTCCATGTGTAAATTATTTAATTATTTGGGGACTGGGTTAATGCTAATGAGGATTCCGTTCGTAAATGGACTCCCCATAAGCATGATGAGGAATCCTCCTTTCTGATAGGAGGACCTGGCCCACGTGATCCCAGGGACGCTTCCAAACCGCCTGCGTCCCTGGGACCCGTGGGCCTTTTACGCAGGCATACGCCTGCAGGCCCAGGACCCGAAGTCTCCCAAGCCCGGGAGCCAGCAGGTAGGTCTGGATTTGTTTTTCCGGGTCGGAGGCACACTCCGGAGGTACGCCTCCCACCGCAAATTCCGGCCCAACAAGTACCACCAATCTGACCAAACCGTTTAAAGGAGCAGGCTGGGACTTTAAAAATGATTAGTTAAAAAGGGTTATAATCGGGCTAAGTGCAAGGCAGAGGAGGTAGTGATGAAACTGGACAGTGCTCTGGTCAGACCACACCTTGAGTACTGTGTCTAGAGTTACCAACTCTGGTTGGTTATATTCCTGGCGGTTTCATTACATGACCTCCAGCCTCCAACTTCCCACCCTGTCAAACAGCCATTTTTCCCCATCTCCAATATTTTGATAACTAATGAATGAAAGTCTTCAAAGAAAACGAAAGAAAACACACAATTGATTTTCATGCCCCTATGATTTATCTCCCGGGTTTCTGGCAGCAGTCTCCACGAGGTTTAACATTTAATTGCTGGAGACTCCAGGAGGGTTGGCAACCCTCACTCCGTCCAGGTCTGGTCGCCAAGAAATGAGACATTTAAGTGCTGGGGGCAGTGTAGAGAAGGGCTGTGAGACTGATCTGCCAGGGGGTCTGAGTTACAGGGAGAGACTGGAGAAACCTGGGCTTTTCACCTAGGATAGAGGCACTCGAGAGGTGATATTACAAAGAATTACATAGAATGTACAGCACAGATACAGGCCATTCAGCCCAACTGGTCTATGCCAGTATTTATGCTCCACCCTACTTCATCTCACCCTATCGGCATAATCTTCTATTCCTTTCTCCCTCATGTGTTTATCCAGCTTCGCTTAAACGCATCTATGCTGTTCACCCCAACTGCTCCTTGGGATAGCGAGTTCTATATCCTAACCACTCTCAAAAAGTGTAAAGAAGTTTCTCCTGAATTCCCTATTGGATTTATTAGTGACTATCTTATATTTATGGCCACTAGTTTTGATCTCTCCCACAAGTGGAAACATCTTCTCTACGTCTAATAGAGGTGTCTAAGATTGTTACAGGCATAGAAAACCCATATATTCCCTTAAGTTAAAGTATGGGAGTAGAACTAGGGGGCAAAACTAAAATGTAAAAGATAATTTGAAGATAAATATCAGAAAATGTTTCCTCACACAAAGAGTGATCAACATGTGGAATAAACTTCCAGAAAGAGTAGTGGAGGCAAAAAACCTGGAATCATTTGAGAAACGATTGGATGCTGCAAGGGGAGGATGTTAGTATGTAACTGGATGGATGAGTTAAGATGGGCCGAATGGCCTTCCTCACCTGTAATGATCTTACAAACATGATTTTCTGTTTTTCTTTTCATCATCTTTTCTCCCCTCCAGTACCAACATTGATGTATTGCTGGGGCCTGGTTCCACTGGCCCCAGACACCTCCCAGGCCTTTGCCCAAGTACGAGCCTAGGCAGTGAATACCACCTGGCCGTTTGACCATGAAGCAGCATCGCTGTCCAGTTCAGCCTAAGGGAAGCCACCACTGCTCCCCCACTCAGGCCTTGGGTAAAAATAGCAGGCGTGCCCTGATGACATCATCAGAGCCCAATCTGCATATTTTACAAAGTACCCCGTCGGCATGGGATGGGTGTCCTTGGTGCCTGCAACTTAAAATTGCAGTCAGCCAGATCGGGAAATGAGTGGGTAAGTGTTTTTTATTCATTCACGGGATGTAGGCGTCACTGGTGTTATTACCCATCCCTAATTGCTGTTGAGAAGGTGGTGGTGTGCTGCCTTCTTGAACCGCTGCAGTCTGTGCATAGTGCTTTTGATACAATTGAGTGGCTTGCTAGGCCTTTTCAGAGTCAACCACATTGCTGTGGGTCTGGAGTCACATATAGGCCAGACCAGGTAACAACACAGGTTTCCTTCCCTAAAGGACATTCGTGAAACTGATACAAACTTTTTATTCCAGATTGATTTAATTAACCAAATTTAAATTTCCCAGCTGCCATGGGGGGATTTGAACTCATGTCTGTGGTTTATTAGTCTACGCCTCTGGATTATTAGTCCAGTAACATAACCACTATGCTACCATACCCCCTGATCCAGTTCAACACCTCCACCCCCCACACACAGTGGAGGGATTGACCCCAATGTTTCAGCGTGTTTACCCATCCATTCAACATGGAGGGGTATCACCGCAGGGGCAATGGATGCTGAAGGAGCCACTCGTGATGAAATAACGCGGTAATGAAGTTCTAGTAAAGACGTTAGTTGGTGGCGGTCATGTTATTGTCACAAGTCCCTTTCCCAGGTGTTAAGTGAAATAAAATTGATGTCTACAACAAGAATGAAACAACACAGAATTAGATAGAAATTGCTACCATGGGCACAGGCTGTTCGGCCCAACCAGTCTGTGTTGGTGTTTATCCTCCACACGAGCACTAGTCCTGACCCCATGCACCCGCTCAGTTCTGTAATAGCGCTACCTGGTGGACTATTGATGTATATAATAATAGTCATGTGCAGTACAGTTCTTACCGGAAGCCATGTTGTGCTGTTGTGTATATATATGCTGTGTCCCTAGGTATCACAGAATTGGCAATGAGGATGCGATTGCAGATTCCCTAGCTGAAATTTTTGTTGGAGGATAATCCTGCCAACCGACGGAGGGACTGTTAGAGGTTCTTCGTTTTGCAGAAAAACTTAAAAATTCGAGGTAAATTTCGAGCACACGTGGCTGAACTGTCGACGTTGCCAGAGTCCAGATGGCCGCGCCTATGGCAATAATAGGGCGCTTGGATGAGTTCCATTGTGACCGAGAGACTTTCGGAGCATATGTGGAGCAGCTGGAAATGTTTTTCACCGCAAATAGTATCGTCAAAGTCCCCGATGATGTAAACCATAACTGGGCGGTTTTAGAAATGAAACAGGCTATTTTTTTGACTGAAGCAGGCCCCGAGGTGTATGAAACCCTGAAAAATTTGCTTGTTCCGCCAAGCCAAAGGACACGCCACTGAAGAAGATCTTAACCAAGTTAGAACAGCACTACAGTCCTGAGCCCCTGGAAACTGCTGTAAGTTATCGTTTTGGAACACGTGATCAATTAAATGACGAGAGTATCAGTGAGTACATTGTAGCTTTAAAAAAGCTATCCATTCACTGTCATTTTGGAAACTTTCAGCACCGAGCTTTGCGTGACCGCTTTGTTTGTGGGTTGAAAAATTAACGTATCAGAAGTAAATTGTTGACAACCCCTAACTTGACTTTTGACTTAGCTTGTCAGACAGCTATGTCAATGCATATGGCCGACCAATACTCTCGAGAGTTCCGCGCCATTTCCAGTCGTCAGACAACTGAGGTGAATCGGCTACAGGCAAAAAGTAAAAGGCAGTTGGGTCCCAAGGCCTCAGCAACTGGCCAAGGTAACAGTGCATTGAAGTCGTGCTATCGGTGCCTGGGGCAACACATTGCTCAAAGCTGTCCATATGTGAAGGTAGAGTGTTTCAACTGCAAGAAAACTGGGCATTTTGCGAAGGCGGGCTGACAGAATAGTAAACCGACTGGCAATGCTAGAAATAGAAATCGCCAGACATTACATACCGTTGAAGAGAAGCAACAGGACGAGGAGTTTCTGGAGATTCACGTCATCAGGAGCACGAAGGTATCTAACAGCAATTCGCGAGGTATCGTCATCCAAGTAGATGTCGCAGGAACCAGGATACCCATGGAAATCGACACTGGTGCATCCGTGAGTGTAGTACCGGAATCACTATATCGCAACAAGTTGCGTGATTATTGACTAGAGAAATTGAAGGTAGAGCTGTGAGGCTACTCAGGAGAGCAAATCCCTGTAGTAGGAAGTGTCACCATACCAGTGAAATACAAGGATCAGCGTCAGAGCTTGCCTCTCATAGTAGTGGCAGGAGACAAACCTGCCTTGATAGGTAGAAATTGGGATCACTGAAGCTGCATTGGAATGAGATTTTTCGTGTGGAAACGAAATTTGCATCGAAAGATGATGTCATCAAGCAGTATCCGAAGGTGTTAGGCGAAACAGGCAGTCCGATCCAAGACTTCAAGGCGAGTATCATCAGCAAATTTGGTTACCTTGCACTCGGTCCCTTCATCCAAGTCATTAATATAGATTGTAAATAGTTGAGGCCCCAGCACTGATCCCTGTGGCACTCCATTAGTTACAGTTTGCCAACCTGAAAATGACCCATTTATCCCGACTCTCTGTTTTCTGTTAGTTAGCCAATCCCCTATCCATGCCAATATACTACCCCCAACCCCGTGAGCTCTTATCTTGTGCAGCAATCTTTTAAGTGGCACCTTATCGAATGCCTTCTGGAAATCCAAATACACTACATCTACCGGTTCCCCTTTGTCCACCCTGCTTGTTACATCCTCAAAGAACTCTAGCAAATTTGTCAAACATGATTTCCCCTTCATACAATCAAGCAGAGTCAGCATGGTTTTATTATGATTTTCTAAATGTCCTGCTACTACTTCCTTAATAATGGATTCCAACATTTTCCCAATGACAGATGTTAGGCTAACTGGTCTATAGTTTCCTGCTTTCTGTCTCTCTCCTTTCTTGAATAGGGACGTTACATTTGCAGTTTTCCAATCTGCTAGGACCTCTCCAGAATCCAGGGAATTTTGGTAAATTACAACCAATGCATCCACTATCTCTGCAGCCACTTCTTTTAAGACCCTAGGATACAGGCCATCAGGTCCAGGGGACTTGTCCACCTTTAGTCCCATTAGTTTGCCTAGTACTTTTTCTCTAGTGATAGTGATTGTTTTAAGTTCCTCCCTCCTTATAGCCCCTTGATTATCTATTATTATTGGGATGCTTTTAGTGTCTTCTATGGTGAAGACCGATACAAAATATTTGTTCAAAGTCTCTGCCATTTCCCTGTTTCCCATTATTAATTCCCCAGTCTCATCCTTTAAGGGACCAACGTTTACTTTAGCTACCTGTTTTTATATACCTGTAGAAGCTATTACTGCCTGTTTTTATATTTATTGCTAGTTTACTCTCATAGTCTATCTTCTCCCTCTTTATTCATTTTTTAGTCGTCCTTTGCTGATTTCTAAAAATTTCCCAATCCTCTGGCCTACCACTAATCTTTGCAACAATGTATGCCTTTGGTTTCAATTTGATACCATCCTTAAGTTCCTTAGCCAGTCACGAATGGTTCATCCTTGTCTTAGAGTCTTTCTTTCTCACTGAAATATATCTTTGCTGAGAGTGATGAAATATCTCCTTAAATGTCTGCCACTGCTTATGTACCATCTTACCCTTTAATCTATTTTCCCAGTCCACTTTAGCCAACTCAGTCTTCATACCTTTGTAATTGCCTTTATTTAAGTTCAAGACACTAGTTTGAGACCCAAGTTTCTCACCCTCAAACTGAATGTGAAATTCTAACATGCTATGATCACTCTTCCCGAGAGGATCCTTTACTATGAGATCATTAATTAATCCAGCCTCATTACACAATCCCAGATCTAAAATAGCCTGCTCCCTCATTGGTTCCACAACGTATTGTTCTAAGAAAACATCCCGAATACATTCTATGAACTCGTCCTCAAGGCTGCTTTTGCCAATTTGATTTGTTCAATCTATATGAAGATTAAAATCGCCCATGATTATTGCAGTACCTTTCTTACAAGCCTCCATTATTTCTTGATTTATACTCTGTCCTACAGAGTAGCTACTGTTAGAGGGCCTATAGACTACTCCCACCAGTGACTTATTTCCCTTATTATTTCTTATCTCCACCCAAACTGATTCTACATCTTGATCTTTTGAGCCAATATCATTTCTCACTTCTGCACTGATCTCATCCTTTATTAACAGAGCTACCCCACCTCCTTTTCCTTTCTGTCTATCCTTCTGAAATGTCAAATACCCCTGAATAATCAGTTCCCAGCCTTGGTCATCTTGCAACCACGTCTCTGTAATGGCTATCAGATCATACCCATATATTTCTATTTGTGCCCTCAACTCATCTATCTTGTTACGAATGCTGCGTGCATTCAGGTAAAGAGCTTTTAATTTTGTCTTTATATCATTCTTCCCTACTCTGACTCTACTTTCTGACACACTCTTATATTTATATGTTCTGTCCCTTCCTGTCACACTCTGGTTACCATTACCCCCATCACTACCCTGCACTATTGCCTTCTCCTTTCTCTTTGACTTTTTTAATTTCCCATCACCTGAACCCTCCCCCCCGCTATTTAGTTTAAAGCCCTATCTACTGCCTAGTTATTCGATTCGCCAGGACACTGGTCCCAGCATGGTTCAAGTGAAGCCCATCCCAATGGAACAGCTCCCTCTTTCCCCAGTACTGGTGCCAGTGCCCCATGAATCGAAACCCATTTCTCCCACACCAATCTTTGAGTCATGCATTCATCTCTCTGATCTTATTTACCCTATGCCAATTTGCTCGTGGCTCAGGTAGTGATCCAGAGATTATTACCTTTGTGGTTCTGCTTTTTAATTTAGCCCCTAGCTGCTCATACTCCCTCAGCAGAACCACTTTCTTTGTCCTACCTATGTCATTGGTACCTACATGGACCACGACAACTGCATCTTTCCCCTCCCACTCAAAGTTCCTCTCCAGCCCAGAGGAGATGTCCTTAACCCTGGCAGGCAAAACAGCCTTCGGGACTCACGCTCTCTGCTGCAGAGAACAGTAACTATCCCCCTAACTATACTGTCCCCTACCACTACTACATTTCTTTTTACTCCCCCAGCTTGAATGGCCCCCTGTACCACGGTGCTGTTAGTTTCTAGAATCTCAGTTGTCTGCTCGAGAGAGCACATGACGGCACGCGGCAGGTTGAAATATATATTCCAGTAAGGTAGAGTACAAGCAACAAGGCTATCTCCGTTTGGCCACTGGTCCTGCTACCATTACCTAGATGTTGGGCAGATGCACTCTGGGCCATGGGAGAAGTGAGGTCCACTTATGGGATTAGTCACTGGCCTCGAAACCAGGCAGTATATTTAGCGAGAAACCCTAATAAATAACGGGAACTATGGAGGGGAGGATGATTCACAGGTTACAGAGATAAGAAAACACACAGTCAGACAATAAATAGAAGAGAGATCATAAAGATCAAACCTGCATTGAAGCTGAAGGATTGTGTTTACATGTAAACACGGCAATTTAATTAACTTCAACCAACGTTTCAACAAGAGACTTTGTAAGATCTGGTTTGCAGGAAATTAATAATTACTGGTGTCTAAAATGGCTGCTTTGAAAGAGACTTTGTAAGTTAACATTTGGATTGTTTTAAGACAAATATAAACGAGTTTTTCAAGTTTTTTTCTCTTTTATTTGAAAGGGAGGGCTAACATTATTTGCATATCATATAGATTTAAACAGACATTATGCTTTGTATATCACCAGAAGTTCAAGAGGTCATCATGGCTCTTGAACACAACTGGATTGAGGCAATTTTCAGACATTAGCCTAGATATTCTGTTGTTGATGTTACGACCCCTAGAATGGCTATTGCCAGGTTTCAGTCTGAATGACATGGAAGTGGGCTACTTACACCCAATTTTCCTATTTGGGCTATTTACACCTAATTTTCCAATTTGCACAAGCTTGATTTGGACATGCCTCAAGAACACATGAGTGGCGGGAAAAGAAAATGATGTGTTAGTCAAATTTAAGGGGTAGGGGGCCATTAAAGAGAAATGTTACAAAATTCTTTAACTGATCTCAAACGGGCAGGTGCTTCATTTTAAGATTAAGTTGGATGGGAATTGGCCCTACATGCCAATTCCCACAGCCTGACATAAAGCGTGCCTGTTTGAATTGGGCATGCAGGGTTGCTAGGTGGTGGTAAGTATCCTGGAGGTCATGGAAGTGTAAAGGTTATTTTAGTAATTTCTAAACCTGTTTACTTAATTTTATCTTGTTTTTTTATTCCTATAGGCACTCAGTGGCAACCCTCTCGCCTCAGAGTCAGAAGGTTGTGGGTTCAAGCCCTTTCCAGGATTTGAGCACATAATCCAGGCTGACACTTCAGGGCAGTACTGAGGGGGTGCTGCACTGTCAGAGTCATAGAGTCATAGAGTCATAGAGTTATACAGCACGGATAGAGGCCCTTTGGCCCATCGTGTCCGCGCCGGCCATCAAGCCCTGTCTAATCTAATCCCATATTCCAGCATTTGGTCCGTAGCCTTGTATGCTGTGGCATTTCAAGTGCTCATCCAAATGCTTCTTAAATGTTGTGAGGGTTCCTGCCTCCACAACCCTTTCAGGCAGTGAGTTCCAGACTCCAACCACCCTCTGGGTGAAAAAGTTCTTTCTCAAATCCCCTCTAAACCTCCCGCCCTTTACCTTGAATCTATGCCCCCTAGTTATTGACCCCTCTACTAAGGGAAAAAGCTCCTCAGCATCCATCCTATCTATGCCCCTCAGAATTTTGTACACCTCAATCATGTCCCCCCTCAGCCTCCTCTGCTCCAAGGAAAACAAACCCAATCTGCCCAGTCTCTCTTCATAGCTGAAGCGCTCCAGCCCTGGTAACATCCTGGTGAACCTCCTCTGCACCCTCTCCAACGCGATCACATCCTTCCTGTAGTGTGGCGACCAGAACTGCACACAGTATTCCAGCTGTGGCCTAACCAGTGTTTTATACAGCTCCATCATAACCTCCTTGCTCTTATATTCAATGCCTCGGCTAATGAAGGCAAGTATCCCATATGCCTTTTTTACCACCTTATCCACCTGTTCCGCCGCCTTCAGGGATCTGTGTACTTGCACACCCAGATCCCTCTGACCCTCCGTCTTGCCTAGGGTCTTACCATTCATTGTGTATTCCCTTGCCTTGTTAGTCCCCCCAAAGTGCATCACCTCGCACTTTTCCGGGTTAAATTCCATTTGCCACTGTTCCGCCCATCTGACCAACCCATCTATATCGTCCTGCAGACTGAGGCTACCCTCCTCGCTATTTACCACCCTACCAATTTTTGTATCATCCGCAAACTTACTGATCATACCTTTTACATTCATATCCAAGTCATTGATGTAGACCACAAACAGCAAGGGACCCAGCACCGATCCCTGTGGTACCCCACTGGCCACAGGCTTCCAGTCACAAAAACAACCTTCGACCATCACCCTCTGCCTTCTGCCACTAAGCCAGTTTTGTATCCAATGTGCCAAGGCACCCTGGATTCCATGGGCTCTTACCTTCTTGACCAGTCTCCTGTGCGGGACTTTATCGAAGGCCTTACTGAAATCCATGTATACCACATCCACTGCGTTACCCTCATCCACACACCTAGTCACCCCCTCAAAAAATTCAATCAAATTAGTCAGACATGATCTTCCCTTGACAAAGCCATGTTGACTATCCCTGATTAATCCTTGCCTCTCCAAGTGGAGACAAATTTTGTCCCTCAGAATTTTTTCCAATAATTTTCCTACCACTGATGTTAGGCTCACTGGCCTGTAGTTCCCCGGTTTTTCCCTACTTCCCTTCTTGAATAATGGTACTACATTAGCGGTTCTCCAGTCCTCTGGCACATCCCCTGTGGCCAGAGAGGTCCTGAATATATGTGTTAGAGCCCCCGCAATCTCTTCCTTTACCTCACACAGCAGCCTGGGATACATTTCATCCGGGCCTGGGGATTTATCCATTTTTAGGCCAGCTAAAACCGCCAATACCTCCTCCCTCTCAATGTTAATATGTTCGAGCATATCACAGTCCCCCCGCCCTATTTCTATGTCTACATCGTCCTTCTCCATAGTGAAAACAGATGCAAAAAATTCATTTAGAACCCCTCCTACATCTTCCGGCTCCACACACAGATTGCCACTTTTGTCCCTAATGGGCCCTATTTTTTCCCTAGTTATCCTCTTACCCTTAATACACTTATAAAACATCTTAGGATTTTCCTTTATTTTGCTCGCCAGTGTTATTTCATGGCCCCTCCTTGATCTCCTAATTTCTTTTTTAAGTATCCCCCTGCACTTTTTGTACTCCTCTAGGGCTTCCTCCGTCTTTAGCCTTTTGTATCTGCCAAAAGCCCTCCTTTTTTTCCTAATCCATTCTCGTATATCCCCTGACATCCAAGGTTCCCTGTGGTTTTTGGAACCACCCTTGACCTTTACGGGAACATGTTGCCATTGTATGATCTCAATCTCCCTTCTGAAAGCCTCCCATTGCTCCGATGCGGATTTTCCTACAAGTAGCTGATCCCAGTCCATTTTGGCCAGATCCTGCCTTATCCTATTAAAATCGGCCTTCCCCCAATTTAGAACCTTTATTTCCGGCCCATCCATGTCCTTTTCCATGACCACCTTAAATCTTACCATATTATGGTCACTGTCACCAAAGTGCTCACCTACTAGCACTTTTTCCACTTGGCCAGCCACATTCCCTAGAATTAGGTCCAGTACCGCCCCCTCTCTTGTAGGACTTTCTACATGCTGGCTCAAAAAGCTCTCCTGGATGCACTTTAAGAATTCTACACCCTCTGAGCCTTTCACACTCTGACTATCCCAGTTAATATTGGGGAAGTTGAAATCCCCCATTATTATTACCCTATTATTTGCACATTTCTCTGAGATTTGCCTACATATCTGTTCCTCTATCTCCCCCTGACTGTTTGGAGGCCTATAGTACACACCCAGCAAAGTGCTTGCCCCCTTTTTGTTTTTAAGCTCCACCCATATGGCCTCATTAGAGGAACCTGCTAATATATCATCTCTCCTTACTGCAGTAATTGACTCCTTAATTAATATTGCGACACCCCCTCCTCTTATACCTCCCCCTCTGTCTCGCCTGAAGATTCTGTACCCCGGAATATTGAGCTGCCAGTCTTGCCCCTCCCTCAAACATGTCTCCGTGATAGCAACAATATCATACTCCCATGTGTTTATCAACACCTTCAGTTCATCCACCTTATTTGCAAGACTCCTTGCATTAAAATAGATGCCATCCAGCCTTGCCCTTATATGTTTGCCCTGTCTACCAAGCTGACTTGTTTTTTTCTCTATAATTGGCAGCACATCACCCCCTATTTCAGCTCCCCTCTGTATCCCATCCCCCTGCCAAGTTAGTTTAAAACCCCCCCAGCAGTGCTAGCAAACCTCCCCGCAAGGATATTTGTCCCGCTCTGGTTCAGGTGCAACCCGTCCGACTTGTACAAGTCCCACCTTTCCCAGAAGCAGGCCCAGTGATCCAGGAAAGTAAAACCCTCCCCCCTACACCAACTCCTTAGCCACGCATTCATCTGCTCTATCCTCCCATTCCTATACTCACTAGCACGTGGCACTGGGAGTAATCCAGAGATTACAACCTTTGAGGTCCTGCTCTTTAATCTGTTCCCTAGCTCCCTAAATTCTTGATGCAGGACCTCATCTCCCTTCCTTCCTATGTCGTTGGTCCCAATGTGGACCACGACCTCTGCCTGCTCCCCCTCCCCCTTAAGAATGCCCTGCAGCCGCTCAGTGACATCCCTGACCCTGGCCCCAGGGAGGCAACAAACCATCCTGGAGTCACGTTTGCGGCCACAGAAATGCCTATCTGTTCCCCTTACGATAGAATCCCCTACCACTATTGCTCTCCCACTCTTTTTCCTCCCTTCCTGAGCAGCAGAAGCTTCCCTGGTGCCAGGAAGCTGGCTGCTGCTGCCTTCCCCTGGTAAGTCATCCCCCTCAACAGTATCCAACTTGGTATACTTGTTTGAAAGGGGGATGTCCGCAGGGGTTCCCTGCACTACCTGCCTGCCTTTGTTGCTCCGCCTGATGGTCACCCCCTGTGCAGCCCTACCCTGAGGCGTGAACAACTCGCTAAACGTGCTATCCACGAGCCTCTCAGCATCGCGCATGCTCCAAAATTCATCCACCCGCAGCTCGAGCGCCGTAATGCGGTCTACAAGTAGCTGCAGCTGGATGCATTTCCCGCACACATGGTCGTCAGGGACACTGGCAGCGTCCCTGACTTCCCACATGGAGCAAGAGGAGCAGAACACGGGTCTGAACTCTCCTGCCATGACTTACTCCTTTAATTAATTTTAAAATTTATTCAATACCCCAGTTACAGGTATACTCTAGGGCGCTTTATTTACCAACTGTCCCCACTACACCAGAGGTGCCGTCTTTTGGGTTAGATGTTAAACGGAGGCCCCGTCAGCCCTCTCAAGTAAAAGCTCCCACAGCACTATTCGAAGAAGAACAAGTGAGTTCTCCCCAGTGTCCTGGCCAATATTTATCACTCAACCAACATGACTAAAAAATAGATGATCTGATCATTATCTCATTGCTGTTTGTGGGACCTTGCTGAGCGCAAAATGGCTGCTGCGTTTCCTACATTACAGCGGTGACTACACTTTGAAAAGTACTTCATTGTCTGTAAAGCACTTTGGGACGCCCTGAGGTTGTGAAAGGCGCTATAGAAATCAAGTCCTTTCTTTCTTGCACTTAGGCATTAAGCCAATGGGGAGCCACTTTTAAAGAGAGAGACAGTCTCACAACTTGGACTGCTTTTAAAAAGAGTCTCATCAACGTGAAACTATTTAAAAATTAATTATTTACTGATAGTTACAGTAAGACTGTGTACCATTTTATTTATTTTTATTTTGGTGAGAATTTTTTTTGAAATAGCGAGTGTTCACTGTATCATAAAGGGATCTGGGCTGGAGGAAGTGATGAGCCCAAGTGTACAAAGACATTAATTAGCATATGCAGATTAATGGACGTATCCCTGCTGATACCAACTGCATTCCTTCATTCATTTATCAAACTCTTATTTATGGAAAGCAGTCTGTCATTTTATTTTACCGGCAACTTAAAATCTGCTAGTCTCTGGTCAATGCTGCGTCAATCTGGACTGTCCGAGGTAAATCTAGATAGGATATTTTACACACACAGCAGCCATGAGACAGTCCTAACACAATATCAGCTTCCACCCTTACAGCGTCATTACATAGAATCAGAGAATTTTACAGCACAGAAGGAGGCCATTCATCCCATTGCACCTTCACTGACTCTCTGTAGGAGCTATCCACTGCATAGAAATATTCTCCTAACCTATTCCTTTGCTCTTTTGGTGATAATCTTAAATTTATGCACTCCAGTTATTGACCCAATGACCACTGGAAACAGATTTTCCCGATTTGCTTTATCAAGGCCTCTCATCATTTTGAAAATCCCAGTGAGAGCTCCTCTTCACTCTCTCTGTTGCTGTTAAAAAAGCCCCAGTCCCACCTCATAACTAAAGTCTCTCATCCTGGTATCATGATCGCGAATCTCCGTTGCCCCTCTCCATGCCCCGACATCCTTCCTGATGGGCACAGTGTTTGGGACGATCCATTTTTGCACTACCACACTGGGAAATCGCGAGCTGCGGGTGCAGAATTCCCGATACGTGCTCCCAGCGTGTGCCAGAAACATTGAAATAGAAAATCCGGGCCAGTGTTCTAGCTGTGGCCCAAGTTCTGTCGAAAGTTATGGCCCCGACTTTGGTGGTGGTGTTGTACGGCAACTGAGGTAGCCCTACAGCCTCCCGAGGCCCACCAAAAGACATGCTTTTTACCTGCAAATCTGGAGGAGCAGGCTACCGCCTTTTCTGACTGCTGGTTTAACCCACTTGAAAAGTTTCCCTGCCATGGCCTTCATGGGCCTTTCTCTGCCATTGACACAAGCAAACACATTGTTGGGGCAGACAATATATTTTCCCTGTGCCTCTCCCCCGCCTCCCTCAATTGCCAACATAGCAGTATCCGTCCTATTTTCGACAAGAGCACTTGCCTTTGGCTGGAAAATACTATTATGATTTTTGGGGGTTTACTTTACTCTAATTTTGCTGTAGATGTTTGGGGCTTCCATGTCTCAGGCTGCTCTGGTAGATGAGCCCCAGCCTGTCTTTTCACTTACTCAGATATCTAGGTAAATTCACAGTATGTTCAGGGATCAAACAGAGTTCAGTTTCTTTCAGCGACTAGTTTTATCCCGTGCCCTCACATGATTCCCCATGTCTTCGGAAGGTGGAAAACACCACCACACTGGACGCTGACTTAGGCTTTAGTTGCCAAACAAATTTATCGAACAGTAATTTTCGGGCAAAATAACAGTAAGTTGAAGGCACACACCATTATTACTGTGTCAAAAACCCAGCAATGTGTGGCGGGGAAGAGATACGCCGTGAGTCACAAATCACCACAAATTGCTGGACAATTTGCGCCGCTCCGCTGTTAGCCTCATGAAACAGCACCTCACCTTCAACCTCCCTGTGAGTGTCAAGAAATTGCTGCAATTGTACTGTAAATACGAGTTAAACTCACCACAGAAAGTTAGGGCTGCTATTTCATGACGCAAGGACCCTTTTAATGACGAAATTTATGGCACTCAATGCCAAAGGCCCAGAAAAGGAACAATTGAAACCATGGAGTCTCATTGCTGCAGGTAGTAAATTGTTGTTAGAGGGTTTTTAAATTTAAAATGTACATTTTTTTCTTACTTTTCCTTTTTGTCTCTTTTTCTCACTCTTAATCCAATCTTTCTTCCCCTCTCTTTCTGTATCTAATTTGACTCTAATTCACCCTATTGTAGGAATGTCTAGTTCCTATCCAAAGACTGAGGTCCACTCAGGTGCTCAAACAAAATGAAGTTTAATGGAAACTAACAGGTTTAAACAAGTAACTGCAGCAGACCATCGAGTGTAGGTCTGTTCAGTTCAGAGGCTCCACGAGGACTGCTGGCTGGTCCCGTGGTTGACGTCATGACGTCATCACGTTCTTCCCGCCAGTGGGGGATCACGTGATGTACGGCGTGACGTCATCGCGTTTACCCGCGCTGTTAAAGTAATCACGCTCTGCACAAGTAAACAGTATAAATAAAGATACAGACTCAGGCTGTAGCTAACATGTTGTTAAAGGGAATTATATACAAATGATCTGAGTCCTTTAGTAGCTCCGCTACACTATTTCCTTTTCTGTCGTTCCTCTGTTTCTTTCTCTGTCCGTCAATCTCATTGGTTCACCAAGGTCCCAGATGCCCCGTTGCACTCGCATTTCCGGCAATTTGCGGCGCTAAAACATTCTGAGCTGAAGGGTGGGGGAAAAATCCAACTCACGGGACAAACCACGAGATGTCCCGCTCCAGCAAGTTCTGGCCCAATAGCACAAAAGATATATTAAAAGCAAATCTTAGCTATCTCGTTGTGGAAAATAATAAGTATGATATAAGTAAAGTTATTTTCCTCACTGCCTACAGAAGCTCTGACTAGCTCTCTTTAAAGACCTGACAGCCAGACTCCCCAATTTGAATAAGACAGGTTGATAAATACTTTGATAAAATGTCACCTGGACCAAACAGATTAAAAATAACTTAAAAAAAACAAATACATATTTCAACAAATCCCACAAGATGCTTGTATCTGAATTGAACGGCTTGCCCCCCTGCCTCACACAAAGCAACTCATTTTATTAACTATTAGCTCCCGGTTAAGCAGCGCCTCGATTTCAAAATTTTCATCCTTGTTTTCAATTCCCTCCATAGCCCCTTCCTATCTCTGTAATCTCCTTCAGCCCACAACCCCAACCACCCGAGATATCTGTGCTCCTCTAATTCTGCCCTCTTGAGCATCCCTGATTATAATCGCTCAACCTTTGGTGGCCGTGCCTTCTGTTGCTATAGTAATCTGGGATGTAATGCTTAAGTTATCCACCAGATGGAGCCAAATATTAAGGGTTCACATTCACCAGTTTTTAAGGTAATGGGTCATGTATTCAATCTCCTGGTACACCAGTTTATACGGTAATGTGGCATTGCATTATGGGTATGACTCAGAGGTGAATCCTCCATCTTGCCATCGTGCAGTAAGAAGTGTGTGCCTTGCCTGCAGCCTGTAAGAGATGTTCCTCTGCTACACCATGTAATAAACAGTTGGGTTTTGTTCCTTATATCTCGCTTCTCTCAGTTTCTGACCTTACCACTCAGATATCACATATTGGCGACGAGGATAAACAGATCACATCTTGAAGAAGAAACAAAAAAGAGCACTGAATAGAGGAGCATGGCTGCTACGGTAGGAAAGAGCTCTGCTTTTGATGTTCAGACGCAGACCTGGGATGAGTACTGCGAGTTGCTGATGCATTTCTTTGAAGCAAATGAGATAAATGATGTCGGAAAAAGGAGACCTATTTTGCTCACTTCCGTGGGAAGTCAGACGTATAGTTTAATGAGAAACTTATGCAGTCCTGAAAAGCCTAGAGACAGATCATTTGCTAACTTAGTGGCCTTGCTGAAGGACCATTTCAATCCCAGACTGAGTGAGATTGTACAGTGTTTCAAATTTAATTCACGGAACAGAAAACCGGGAGAGACTGTATTGGATTATGTAGCGGTGTTGTGAAAATTGGCACACGATTGCAATTACGGGAACAACCTGAAAGACATGCTGAGAGATAGGCTAGTTTGCGGGATAATGGATGATCGAATGCAGAGGAGATTATTGTCTGAGACTGGGCTTACGTATGAAAAAGCGTTGGAACTTGCTCAAGCCATAGAGACAGCGAACCGAGATGTAAAAGAAATACAAGGTTCCGACTGGACTACTACAAAGCAAGTTGCAGGTCAGGTTGTTGTTCACAAGTTAAATATGCGTCAGAAACCACAACGTGAGCATGTAAAGGCATGTTATAGATGCAATGGCGATCACCTGGCGAGGGAATGCAGGTTTCTGGAGGAAAAGTGCCACAAGTGTGGGAAAAAAGGACACATAAAACGTGCATGCAGGGCAAAAGCAATTGTGGAGGAATATAAACCAAAAGGGGGAGGAAAGCAAAACCTAGGAAGAGAAGTGAAAAAACAGGGAGCACATCACATCAGCGGAGAAGCTGAGAAAGAAGACGACATGTTCGTAATGCATAGTATGCTAGAGAACATTCCAAAAGTGGATCCTATCCCTTTGCATCTGACAGTAAATGACTCTAAGGTCAACTTTGAAGTGGATACAGGATGCGGCGTAACCATAATGAACAGGGAGGAGTACTCAAAATTGTGGAACCGTGCAAAAGTTCCAGAGTTAAAGTCTTGCTCTATGCAGCTTAAAACATATACCGGTGAACGAGTGGCGACATTGGGTACAGCTACTGTAACTGTGTAACACAGGGACACCGTGGAACAGCTACCTGTAGTTGTAGTATCGGGTTCTGGACCAAACCTGTTAGGTCAGGGCTGGATACAAGAACTTAAATTAGATTGGGGAGCAATAAATCAAATAGAGGGAGGCAAACAGTTGTCTTTGCAAGAAGTGTTGATTGAACATGAGAACGTGTTCAAGGAAGAACTTGGCACATTTAATGGCCCCCCAGCTAAGATTTATGTAGACAAGGAGGCACTCCCAAGGTTTTTTAAACAACGACCTGTGCCGTATGCCATGAAACTGAAGGTAGAGGCTGAGCTTGACCGTCTTTTGAGAGAGAACATTCTGGAACCCGTGAAATGTTCAGAATGGGCAGCTCCCATTGTACCTGTTTTAAAACCGGACAATTCGGTAAGACTCTGTGGAGATTATAAATTGACAGTAAATAGGGTGCCTAAACTAGAACAGTATCCTATTCCCAAAACAGAGGATCTCTTTGCAAACCTGGCTGGAGGGAAGAAATTCACGAAGCTGGATATGAGTCATGCATACTTGCAGACTACACTAGATGAGGAATCCAAGAAGTATGTAACCATAAATACACACAAGGGTTTGCTTACTTATAACCGCTTACCATTCGGTGTCTCATCTATCCAGCTATTTTCCAGAGGACTATCGAGGGTGTACTGCAAGGGATCCCACATGTTTCAATCTATCTGGATGACATTCTGGTGACGGGAAGAACCGACCAGGAGCATCTGAGCACTCTGAGAGAGGTACTACAAAGATTGGATAAGTCTGGGTTATGGCTCAAGAGGAGTAAGTGCACTTTCCTGGGGAATGAGACCGTGTTCCTGGGACACAGAGTGGACGCCACCGGGCTCCATCCAATCAAGGAGAAGGTAAAAGCACTGCAGGAGGCCCCAGCTCCTACCAATGTGACTGAGTTAAAAGCTTACCTGGGACTGCTAAACTATTATAACAGGTTTTTACCAAACTTGTCAACAGTGTTAGCACCTCTTCACAAACTTCTGCGCAAGGAGACACAGTGGCAGTGGGAAGAGGAACAGAGGGTTTCATTTGAACAGTCCAAGAAACTGATGCTGTCCTCGGATGTGCTGGTTCACTACAATGCAGAGAAAGACATCATTCTCTCTTGTGATGCTTCACCTTACGGGGTGGGGGCGGTTCTTTCACACAGCTTGGAAGATGGAACAGAAAGACCAATAGGGTTTATGTCTCGAACTCTGACACCGGCGGAAAAAAACTATTCCCAGTTAGATAAAGAGGGGTTAGCAGTAATGTTTGGGTTACAGAGGTTTCACAAGTACATATATGGCAGGAAATTCACCATATGCACCAATCATAAACCTCTTCTATCTCTTTTTAATGAAATGAAAGCAGTACCACAGATGGTGTCACCCCGGATCCAGAGGTGGGCAGTGACGTTGAGGGCATATGAGTATGTCATCGTTTACAAGGCGGGCAAGTACCATGGGAACGCAGATGCCTTGAGCCGTCTTCCTCTGCCAGGTACACCTATCCGTGCAGCTCCAGAGGACAGAGTTTTGATGCTGGAGGACACGGACACGGCAATTGTGACCGCAGAACAAGTAAGGACATGGACCGGTAAATATCCAGTACTGTCTAGAGTCCGAGAATATGTGATGAGGGGTTGGCCACAGCATCCGGAAGGGACTGATTTCATACCTTACAGTGTCAGGAAGACAGAGCTGCGTGTGCAGGATGGTTGCGTGTTGTGGGGAGCACGAGTGATTATTCCACAGCCAGCACGACAGTCTATCCTAGGGCAACTACATCAGTGTCATCCTGGAGTTTCGCGTATGAAAGCCTTGGCAAGGAGTTACTTGTGGTGACCAAAGCTAGATGAGGAGATAGAAAATCTAGTCAAGACATGCAGCACTTGTCAAGTACACAGGAAGGCACCAGCAGCGGCTCCTCTCCACCCCTGGGAGTGGCCGGATAAACCATGGAGAAGATTACATGTAGATTATGCAGGTCCATTCATGGGAAAGATGTTCCTCATAATCATTGATGCACATTCCAAATGGATGGATGTGTATCCTGTAAATTCTGCTTCATCTACTGTTACTATAGACTGCCTGCGTCGGAGTTTTAGTAATCAAGGGCTACCGGAGATCGTAGTGACAATGCCACGTGTTTTGCGAGTGCAGAAACAAAAGAGTTCATGAGAAACAATGGCATAGTGCACGTGACCTCAGCTCCATATCATCCGTCTTCAAATGGACTTGCGGAGAGAGCCGTACAAACATTTAAGGAGATGATGAAAAAAAGTGCGGAAGGGAGTTTGGCAGCCAAGGTGTCACGAGTTCTGTTCAGCTACAGAATAACACCTCAATCTACCACAGGACTCTCTCCTGCTGAGCTGTTGTTAGGACGTCGACTATGCTCCACTCTTAACCTGGTTCACCCAGATCTAAAAAGGAAGGTGGAAAACCGACAAATCAAACAAAAGGAGAACCATGACAGAAGGACAAAGAGCCGCAGTTTTGGAGAAGGAGATGCGGTCCTTACCAGGAATTTCAGTTATGGTCCAAAATGGATTCCTGGCATCATAGACTCAATGACCGGTCCAGTATCATATACGGTCATGGTGGGAACTGGTCAGGTAGTATGCTGACATGTAGCTCAGATACTGACCAGACAAGGGGAAATTGAAATGGAGGTTCCAGAGGAGATGTCGGAGGACAAGTTGTCCCCCAGTTATCCAAATGCATCGGTGGTACCACCACCACGAACAGAGCCAGTTCCACCTGGATCCCTTCATCAAGAAGAAACCATCGTGACAGAGTCAGATACTCTGAGTACTGCTCAGGAGCAGCAGGTGGCTCTACCACAACCAAGCAGGGACTTGACTGTAAGACGTTCACCAAGGACTCACAAGCCGCCAGAGAGATTGATAACAACCTGCTAGATTCGTTCAGTATGGACTATCGTTAAAGGAGTTTCCTTATGGGACTTTTTAAGAATGTTGTTAAGAAATTAATGTTCAACTTAAGAGGGGAGGGATATAGTAATCTGGGATGTAATGCTTAAGTTATCCACCAGATGGAGCCAAATATTAAGGGTTCACATTCACCAGTTTTTAAGGTAATGGGTCATGTATTCAATGTCCTGGTACACCAGTTTATACGGTAATGTGGCATTGCATTATGGGTATGACTCAGAGGTGAATCCTCCATCTTGCCATCGTGCAGTAAGAATTGTGTGCCTTGCCTGCAGCCTGTAAGAGATGTTCCTCTGCTACACTGTGTAATAAACAGTTGGGTTTTGTTCCTTATATCTCGCTTCTCTCAGTTTCTGACCTTACCACTCGGATATCACAGTTGCCTCGGCCCTAAGCTCTGGAATTCCCTACCTAAACTGCTCCGCCTCGCTACCTCTCTTTCCTCCTTTAAGACACTCCTTAAAACCTACATCTTTGGCCAAGCTTTTGGTCACCTGCCCTAATTTATCCTTATGTGGCTCGGTATCAAATTTTTTTTCTTAAAATACTCCTGTGCAGCACCATGGGATGTTTTACTACGTTAAAGGCGCTATATAAATACAAGTTGTTGTTGTTGTAACAAGTGGAACTGGTTTTTAACCCCTTATCTACAATGATATAATTAAAGAAGCCAACAGTAGGATAAATCGTAGACAACATTTTTTCAAATTTTGCTGCTAACCCCTTCAGCCAGCTCTGTTCATGCAGTTTCCTGTGGTAATTAGAATGGGGGAAGTGGAAGAAACTGTCTGGGATTCATGGAACAGTGCAATACCTTGTAAATGAGGACAAAAACAATAATTCATAGTGTTGTGCTGGTGAGACAAATGCTATTCATAGCTGAGACAAGAAAGTGTTTGGCATGGGTCTGCCAATACAAAAGGGACCTTCAATCAACATGTCAGCCATTCAGGTAGTGAATGTATGCAGTGAAAAGAACCCACCCCCCCTCCCCAGGTAGGTTGCTCATTAAGTGGTTGAGCAATGAGCCTAACTCATGTTCAGCTCCTTATCAAAGTAACACATTTGGCTAATTAATTATTTTACAGGAATGCAATTCCGTTCTGTCGAACGCCCTCCAAGAATTGTGTAGAGCACAAAGTCCTCCGCCAATAGCCTTGTGGGTAACGGTATTGTTCAGGTTTGATGTTAAAGCAGTGCCAAAGATGGTGGAGACCCTCATTCCTGTGGGTCCCACCAGGTGCAGTCGCTTCGCCACTTACCTTTCGTGCTCAGGAGCAGAGGCACCAATATAAATAAACAGGGAAGGGTAGCACATGCAGTCACAGGTCTCCTAGCACTGCACATTCAATAGAAAGAAAGACTAACATTTCTATAGCGCCTTTCATGACCACCGGATGTCTCAAAAACGCTTTACAGCCGATGAAGTACTTATTTGAGTGTAGTCCCTGTTGTAATGCAATACAAAACACCTACACGCACCGGATGGTCCCAGGTTTGATTCCCACTCTCTTTTGAGTTAGTTGATCTCAGCTAGGCAGGCAGTTCTCATGCTGCAATTGGCCTCAGCGTCTCGGGTTTGGGAGAGGGGTGTGAAAAATCTGCTCAGAGTTCCCTCTCCTGATCACTTATTCTTATTAACCTCCCAACAAGTTACTCCATAAGGTAGAATCTTGTGGCACTGGTGGGAAGTTGCTAGAGCGGATTAGCTCGTTTGACTGATGCTTTTTCACTTAGGGAAAGATGTGTAAGAGAAAGAAGAATTAAAAATAAAATGCGCAAAAGAGTAACGCAGTGAGAGAGTTAACAAAAGGATGAGATTAGGACTGAAATCTCTGCATTGAAACAGCCATCATGCAGTTGTCTACTGGGTCTTCTAACAGCTGTCCCGCAGTCCCATAAATCTCCTATACTGATTTTCAATAACCAGTCAAACAGCCATTTCAATTTTACATCAGTGCTAAGTGTGCAATTATTAAAATGGACACATGGGCTGTTTTCACTAGTCAGCCATCGATAGAGAGAAGTGTAGGTTGCAATGACTTATCGGTTTGAAGGCAAGTATTTTGGAAGTGTTCCTCATATGCCAGGAAGTGAGGCTAATGATTTAGCATTTTCATGGAAAAATCACGGAAGTTGATCCCCAAAAATCCCAGAACCTTATGCAAAAATACAACGGAATTTGACTTCCTGATTTGTTATAAACCTGTGGTGCTGCCAGAAAGTGTTGCAATTATGCAAGTGGTTAGATCTTGACTCAAAGTAGTCAGTCTGCAAGATGGAGTTTGTAAGCTAGCAGTAAGGTGTTGCACGTAACATTGTTTTATACCATAATAAATATGGAGAATGCCTGTGGGACTATACCCCAGCATGAGTCACCTGTTTCAGGTCAAGAGTGTAGAAAGGTGGTGGGGGGGGAATTGGGGGAAAAGCAAACTAAAGCCATTAAGGAGAGCAGATAGCAATGAAATCCCAGGGATGCAGCCAAAATGGGCACAGCTGTCCTACCACATCTCAAATTTTTGACGAGATTCCTGGCAGGTGACAGCCTTGCCTCAGTGGGTAGCACTCTTGCCTCTAAGTCAGAATGATGTGGGTTCAAGTCCCACTCCATGAGACTTGAGCATGTAATCCGGGCTGACACTCCAATGCAGTATTGAAGGAGTGCTGCACTGTCGGAGGTGCCATCTTTCAGATGTATTGTTAAACCAAGGCCCCATCTGCTCTCTCAGGTGGATGTAAAAGATCCCATGGCACCATTTCAAAGAGCAGGGGAGTTCTGCCTGGTGTCCTGGCCAATATTTATCCCTCAACCAACAATACTAAAAAACAGATTATCTGGTCATTATCACATTGCTGTTTGTGGGATCTTGCTGTGTGCAGATTGGCTGCCACATTCCAACAGTAACAACACTTTAAAAAAAAAGTAATTCATTGGCTGTGAAGCGCTTTGGGACATCCTGAGTTCATGAAAGGCGCTATATAAATGCAAGTCTTACTTTCTTTACTTTTCAACACATCAAATGACAGGTTCGTGGGATTAATTGGATAGCTCTTTCTAAGAGCTGTCAGAAACACAATGGGCCGAATGGACCCCTAATGTGCTGTACGATTCCAGGTTTCTAACTGGTGGTGCAATGGATTTGCACATTATCATTATTCCTATTGGACCTGCATTTGAATCCACCCAAGACTGATGTGCTGAACGCTTCTTTGCCATGCTGGCTGTAACGGTCCAGAGAGGAGTCGGTTAGGCCTAGAATTGATGAGATTTCTGATGATACATGTCCAAAGCAGATATGTTTCCATAATTGCAACATCAAGTTGTGGATGAGTCAGAACATTTTCCACACTGAGCATCGGCAAGACCAAAGTCGTCCTGTTCAGATCCTGCCAAAGACTGCGCACCCTGGACCTCCAATTAAATCCTGCCACCGCCCACCACCCCTCACCGCCACCCCCCCCCACTGTCAGCTGCTGGCTGAACCTGGCCTTTTTCAGCCCCCATTCTGTTCAACTCTCAGTTGAGTTTCAAACCCCATGTCCTATCCATTACCAAGAGCACCTGTTTCTACCTCTTCCCATTGCCGTTTGATCCCAGTGCGTAACCTCCAGGCTCAAGTTCTCCAGCATTCTCCTTGCCCAGCCTCTGAGCTCCATCCTAAATAAATTCCAGCCTGTCTGCCGTTCGCACCCCATTCCCACACTCCTGCTAACCTGTCGCCCTTACATATGGCAAAAATGATGTATCTTTGTCTAGTTTTGGCTTGGTGGTTACCCATTGAATTTCAGTCGCATTACATAAGCACCTGCTATTTCCATGGGAGTTCTCCCAATCGGTTGCCATACCTTTGGCAGAGGATTGGCGATAACCCCGAGGAAACAGCGCAAGTGGCCATCTACACTGCTTCTTCGGGATTCCGGCTGAAGGTAGGGTGGGAGACCAGAAGAATCCCGCAGGAGAGTAAAAACTGGGATGAGAGGGTTGTCCTATGAGGAGAGAGTGAACAGAATGGGCCTATATTCTCTGGAGTTTAGAAGAATGAGAGGTGATCTCACTGAAATGTATAAAATTCTTAGAAGGCTTGAGAAGGCAGCTGCTGAGAGGCTGTTTCCCCTGGCTGGAGAGTCTAGAACTAGGGTGGCATAGTCTCAGGATAAGGGGTTGGCCATTTAGGACTGAGGTGAGGAGAAATTTCTTCACTCAGAGGGTGGTGAGTCTTTGGAATTCTCCTCCCCAGAAGGCTGTGGATGCTCAGTCATTGAGTATGTTCAAAACTGAAATTTGTAGATTTTTGGATACTAAGGGAATCAAGGGATATGGGGATAAGGCAGGAAAGTGGAGTTGAGGTAGAAGGTCAGCCATAATCTTATTGAAGGGCAGAGCAGGCTCGAGGGGCCGTATGGCCTACACCTGCCCCAAATTCTTATTTCTCTTTGGCAAAACTAAGTGCATTTAAATTCTATGGCCCCAGCCTAAATCAATACAAATGTGGAGATTTGGTCATTTGTCTCCAAGGTTACAGGTTTGAGAGAAAAACCAAGCTGCATAATTCAAACATAAACAATGTGTAATTGGTTCCATTATGTGTGTGACTGACAGCTCCTTTCTGAATCGAATTGTCAGTTATTTAAATCCAAGGAGCTATTCCAGCTGTTACAGGGGCTATATGAAGTAAGTTGAAGTGTTCAAATCAAAGAGAATCGGTTTAGAACCTTCAATAGTTAGGTCAGAGCAAGATAGCTCTTACAATGGTGAGGAAAGAATCACTGTGTGTATAAAATGTTAATTTAGAACAGTAAGTTCAGTGTAGAGATTGTGAACATTTGTTTTCCTTTTGAGTAGCTGGGCAGTATAATTTCTACAGTAAATATGTAGGGGGAAAAATTCGGTTGATTTGCGCCTCCCGTTAGCGGGGCGCAAAGCAACTAGTGCCTGGGCGTGGCGTCGCTAACGCCTCCTGCGAAATTCAGCGAGAGGTTAGCGGCGGCGGTAACTGTTAGTGCCCCGGGGCGCTGCGCTACCAGCGATGACGTCATCGCCGTGCGCAGTGCCCCGCTCACGCCCTGGCTGGGATCTTCGGTAGCGCCCCCGACTTACCGCCGGATGCTATGTTTGACAGGGTCACGGGGGGCCTACCTGCGGCCAGGGCGGCGCAAATTAAAAGGAAGGTGCCGGGCGGCCATTTTTGTTGTTGGCCCCGGGTCGCGCTGCGCTAGGCCCCTCCCCGTTAATAAGGGGAGGAAGGCCTGTAGTACCGCGGCACAACGTGCCACAGCGCCTTCACTCGCAGCGCCCCAAGAAGGAGCCGGGGCGCTTCCAGTAGCGCCCCGCCTCCCTTTTGGGGTGCTACCGGTGAATTTTGGGCACGGGGGACACTAACTGTTTGAGGGCACTAAAAGTAGCGCCCTGGCGAAGTTAGTGCCCCAAAGGGAGTGCGACCCAATTTTTCCCCCGTAATGTTTTATATTATCGTCTTCACTTGCTTTTTGTCTTTTGGTCAATAAATTTGCCTGATAGTTAAGAGACAGTAGAAAATTCTTGTGATTGTACAGGACTCTTCCAATAACTACAATAATTAACGCAAAGTTTTTCTGTTTCTTATCCTGGGCATGTTACTGAAAATTGACAGAGATCTCAAGGTTAGTGAAGAGATCACAAGGAGTTGTGGCTCACCTATAAAAGTAATCCAAGATAAGGAAGTTGAAAGATCTTGAGTGGGAAAGGCAGAAAAGACTCAAAAACATATCACCCTGTCGTCGCTGACCTCCAGTGGCTCCACCCCCCAATGCATTTCGTCCTGGTCTGCAAATCTCTCCAGCTCTCACCCCCTCCCTACCTCTGTAACTCCTCTAGTATGGCAACCTCTGCTTCACTTTCAGCCCCAGCTCCTTCAGCTGTCTTAGTCTTACACTCTGGAACTTGGCTCCTAAACCCACCTACATTGCTATCTCTCTCCTTGCCTTCAAAAGCCCCAAAACCTACCTCTTTGACTATGGCTTTGACTTCTCCACCCCAACTCTTCTGCTACTACTTAGCATCAGTCTCTTCTTTATTAAGCACCTGGGGGTTTTATTACATTAACGGTGCGGTATCGATTCAAGTTGCAATTAGAATTCAGCCTCAATAAACACTGCATTGGCAATCTAACCTCAATCAGAGAGGCTGTTAGGATAGTGGAAATGGAAGTGTCACATTGTGATAGTAAAAATACAGAGCTTAAGCTGATATAAAGAGGTTATCTCACTCGTGGTACACAAACTGAGGGGGCGTGAGTGTAAAGGGCAGGAAGACTTGGTCCTGATGCTACAGTGCTACCAACTGAGCCAGGTAGTCAGTTCGGCTCAGTTGGCCGAAGTTTTGCCTCTGAGTCAGTAGATTATGGGTTCAAGTCCCGCTCCTCTAATTAAGCACATAATCTAGGCTGACATTTCAGTGCAGTACTGAAGGGAGTTTGTACTGTTGGAGCGACAGCTGAGCCTCAATCTGCCATTCTCAGGTGAACACAAAAGACTCCATGCCACCATTTGCAGAATAGCAGAGAGTGCACCTGGTGTTCTGGCCAGCACACCTCCCTTAACCAACACCACCAAGAAACAGATCATTTGCATTTGTGGAACCTTGCTGTGGGTAAATTGGCTGCTGCATTTGCATACATTAACAACAGCGACTGGACTTCGAAAGCAACCCATTAGCTGTAAGGCACATTGAGATACTCCAAAGATGCAAAAGATGTTACATAAGTGCGAGTTTTTTTTCTTCTTTAAGATGTCACGCTTCAGGGATTGCAGGTGGAGGAATAAACAAACTGAAGGAGTGGAGATGGAGGGATAAACAAACTGAAGGAGTGGAGATGGAGGGATAAACAAACTGAAGGAGTGGAGATGGAGGGATAAACAAACTGAAGGAGTGGAGATGGAGGGATAAACAAACTGAATGAGTGGAGATGGAGGGATAAATATAAGAACATAAGAAATAGGAGCAGGAGTTGGCCATTTGGCCCTTCGAGCCTCTTCCGCCATTCAGTGAGATCATGAATGATCTTCTCTCTCAACTCCATTCACCAGCCCTAGCACCATATCCCTTGATGCCCTTACTAGTCAGAAATCTAGCGACTTCTGTTTTGAATATACCCAATGACTGAGCCTCCACAGCCCTCTGGGGTAGAGAATTCCAAAGATTCACCACCCTCAGTGTGAAGAAATTTCTTCTCATCTCAGTCCTGAATGGCCTACCCTTTATCGTGAGGCTGTGGCCCCTGGCTCTAGACCCCCCAGCCAAGGGAAACATTCTCCCAGCATCCACCCTATCAAGCCCTGTAATAATTTTGTTTGCTTCAATGAGATCCCCTCTCATTCTGCTGAATTCAAGAGAATACAGGCCTAGTTTACTCAATCTCTTCTCATACGACAGTCCCGCCATTCCAGGAATCAATCTCGTGAACTTTGTTGCACTCCCTCTATGGCAAGTCTATCCTTCCTTAGGTAAGGAGACCAAAATTGTACACAGTACTCCAGGTGTGGTCTCACCAAGGCCCTATATAATTGGAGTAAGACTTCTTTACTCTGGTACTCAAATCCTCTTGTATTGAAGGCAGCATACCATCTGCCTTCCTAATGGCTTACTGCACCTGCACATTCACTTTCAGTGACTCTTGTACAAGGACACCCAGGTCCCGTTGAGCATCTGCATTCCCCAATCTTTCACCATTTAGGAAATACTCTGCCTTTCTGTTTTTTCTACCAAAGTGTATAACTTCACATTTATCCACATTATAATCCATCTGCCATGTTCTCGCCCACTCACTGAGCTTGTCGAGATCCCCTTGAAGCCTCTTCACATCCTCTTCGCAACTGAAACTGCCACCTAGCTTTGTGTCATCAGCAAATTTGGAAATGTTACATTTAGTCCCCTCATCCCAATCATTGATGTAGATTGTGAATAGCTGGGGCCCAAGCACCGATCCTTGCGGTACTCCACTAGTCACAGCCTGCCATTCTGAAAAAGACCCGTTTATCCCTACTCTTTGTTTTCTGTCTGTTAACCAATTCTCAATCAATGCTAGTATATTACCCCCAATTCCATGTGCCCTAATTTTGTTCACCAACCTCTTGTGTGGGACCTTATCGAAGGCCTTCTGAAAATCCAAATACACCATATCTACCGCTTCCCCTTTGTCTACTCCACTAGTTATATCCTCAAATAACTCCAATATGTTTGTCAAACAGGACTTCCCTTTCATAAATCCATGTTGACTCTGCCCAATCTTACTATTAGTTTGTAAGTGCCCAGTTATTGCATTCTATATAATAGATTCCAGCATTTTCCCAACTACTGATGTGAGGCTGACAGGTCTGTAGTTCCCCGTTTTCTCTCTCCCTCCTTTCTTAAATAGCGGGGTTACATTTGCTATCCTTCAATCTGCAGGAATCGTTCCAGAATCTATAGAATTTTGGAAGAAGACAACCAATCCGTCCACTATCCCAATGGCCAACTCTTTCAAAACCCTAGGAAGTAGGTCATCCGGTCCTTGAGATTTATCGACTTTTAGTCCCATTAATTTTGCTAGTACTGTTTTTTACTAATAATAATTTCTTTAAGTTCCTCATTCTCGCCACACCCTTGGTTTTCTCGTATTTCTGGGAGGTTTTTTGTGTCTTCCTCCGTGAAGGCGGAAACAAAGTATTTATTTAATTTCACTGCCATTTCCTCATTCTCCATTATAAATTCTCCTGTCTCTGACTGTAAAGGACCTACATTTACCTTCGCCAGTCTTTTCCTTTTCACATACCTATAGAATTTTATAATCCGTTTTTATATTTTTCGCTAGTTTCTGCTCATATTCCATTTTCCCTTTCTTTATCAATTTTTTGGTCCCCCTTTGCTGATTTCTAAAATTATCCCAATCCTCAGGTTGACCGATTTTCCTGGCAACATTATAAGCTTCCTCCTTTGACTTAATACCAGCATTAATTTATTTTATAACAACAGAAAATGCTGGAAAAACTCAGCAGGCCAGGCAACATCCGTGGAGAGAAATTAGAGTTGACGTTTCGGGTCGAAAAACTTTTTCAAAACTGGAAAGGAAATGGAATAGATCGAAGGCAGGGCTGCGATAGAACAAAAGAAGTAAAAGACATTAAGAGGTATTCAAAACCAGACGAGATGGTAGTAGGACAAGTGGAGATAAAAGACGGCTGAGATTAGGTGTGAAGTGTACTGGCAGGATGAGAAAGAGCTGCCATGCGGCAGAGAGAAAAAAAAGGAAAGGGGGGGGGAAGGGAAGACCCAAAACAAAGGGGTGCAAAAAAATATAAGTAAAAATGTAATAGGGGCCGAGGTTATGATCTGAAATTGTTGAACTCGATATTGAGTCCGGAAGGCTGCAAAGTCCATAATCGGAAGATGAGGTGCTGTTCCTCGAGTTTACGTTGAGCTTCTGTGAAACAATGCAAGAGGCCAAGGACGGTGAGGTCCGAGTGGCAATGGAGCGGTGAATTAAAATGACAGGCGGCCAGAAGCTCGGGGTCACCCTTACGGACTGAACGGAGGTGATCTTTTGTTAGCCTGAAGGACTGGAGATTAAGAGATAAACAAACTGAAGGGATGGAGATGGAGAGATAAACAAACTGAAGGGATGGAGATGGAGAGATAAACAAACTGAAGGGATGGAGATGGAGAGATAAACAAACTGAAGGGGTGGAGATGGAGAGATAAACAAACTGAAGGAGTGGAGATGGAGAGATAAACAAACTGAAGGAGTGGAGATGGAGAGATAAACAAACTGAAGGAGTGGAGATGGAGAGATAAACAAACTGAAGGAGTGGAGATGGAGAGATAAACAAACTGAAGGAGTGGAAGATGGAGAGATAAACAAACTGAAGGGATGGAGATGGGGAGATAAACAAACTGAAGGAGTGGAGATGGAGAGATAAACAAACTGAAGGAGTGGAGATGGAGAGATAAACAAACTGAAGGAGTGGAGATGGAGAGATAAACAAACTGAAGGCGTGGAGATGGAGAGATAAACAAACTGAAGGAGTGGAGATGGAGAGATAAACAAACTGAAGGGATGGAGATGGAGAGATAAACAAACTGAAGGAGTGGAAGATGGAGAGATAAACAAACTGAAGGGATGGAGATGGGGAGATAAACAAACTGAAGGGATGGAGAGATAAACAAACTGAAGGGATGGAGATGGAGAGATAAACAAACTGAAGGAGTGGAGATGGAGAGATAAACAAACTGAAGGGATGGAGATGGAGAGATAAACAAACTGAAGGAGTGGAAGATGGAGAGATAAACAAACTGAAGGGATGGAGATGGGGAGATAAACAAACTGAAGGGATGGAGAGATAAACAAACTGAAGGGATGCAGATGGAGGGATAAACAAACTGAAGGAGTGGAAGATGGAGAGATAAACAAACTGAAGGGATGGAGATGGAGAGATGAACAAACTGAAGGAGTGGAGATGGAGAGATAAACAAACTGAAGGAGTGGAGATGGAGAGATAAATAAACTGAAGGAGTGGAGATGGAGAGATAAACAAACTGATGGAGTGGAGATGGAGAGATAAACAAACTGAAGGAGTGGAGATGGAGAGATAAACAAACTGAAGGAGTGGAGATGGAGAGATAAACAAACTGAAGGAGTGGAGATGGAGAGATAAACAGACTGAAGGAGTGGAGATGGAGAGATAAACAAACTGATGGAGTGGAGATGGAGAGATAAACAAACTGAAGGAGTGGAGATGGAGAGATAAACAGACTGAAGGAGTGGAGATGGAGAGATAAACAAACTGATGGGGTGGAGATGGAGAGATAAACAAACTGAAGGAGTGGAGATGGAGAGATAAACAAACTGAAGGGACAGAGATGGAGAGATAAACAAACTGAAGGGATGGAGATGGAGAGATAAACAAACTGATGGAGTGGAGATGGAGAGATAAACAAACTGAAGGAGTGGAGATGGAGAGATAAACAAACTGAAGGAGTGGAGATGGAGAGATAAACAAACTGAAGGAGTGGAGAAGGAGAGATAGACAAACTGAAGGAGTGGAGATGGAGAGATAAAGAAACTGAATGGATGGAGATGGAGAGATAAACAAACTGAAGGAGTGGAGATGGAGAGATAAACAAACTGAAGGAGTGGAGATGGAGAGATAAACAAACTGAAGGAGTGGAGATGGAGAGATAAACAAACGGAAGGGATGGAGATGGAGAGATAAACAAACTGAAGGGATGGAGATGGAGAGATAAACAAACTGAAGGAGTGGAGATGGAGAGATAAACAAACTGAAGGGATGGAGATGGGGAGATAAACAAACTGAAGGAGTGGAGATGGAACGATAAACAAACTGAAGGAGTGGAGATGGAGAGATAAACAAAGTGAAGGAGTGGAGATGGAACGATAAACAAACTGAAGGAGTGGAGATGGAGAGATAAACAAACTGAAGGAGTGGAGATGGAGAGATAAACAAACTGAAGGGATGGAGATGGAGAGATAAACAAACTGAAGGAGTGGAGATGGAGAGATAAACAAACTGAAGGAGTGGAGATGGAGAGATAAACAAACTGAAGGAGTGGAGATGGAGAGATAAACAAACTGAAGGAGTGGAGATGGAGAGATAAACAAACTGAAGGAGTGGAGATGGAGATATAAACAAACTGAAGGAGTGGAGATGGAGGGATAAACAAACTGAAGGGATGGAGATGGAGAGATAAACAAACTGAAGGAGTGGAGATGGAGAGATAAACAAACTGAAGGAGTGGAGATGGAGAGATAAACAAACTGAAGGAGTGGAGATGGTGAGATAAACAAACTGAAGGAGTGGAGATGGAGAGATAAAGAAACTGAAGGAGTGGAGATGGAGAGATAAACAAACTGAAGGAGTGGAGATGGAGAGATAAACAAACTGAAGGAGTGGAGATGGGGAGATGGAGAGATAAACAAACTGAAGGGATGGAGATGGAGAGATAAATAAACTGAAGGGATGGAGATGGAGAGATAAAGAAACTGAAGGAGTGGAGATGGAGAGATAAACAAACTGAAGGAGTGGAGACGGAGAGATAAACAAACTGAAGGAGTGGAGATGGGGAGATGGAGAGATAAACAAACTGAAGGGATGGAGATGGAGAGATAAATAAACTGAAGGAGTGGAGATGGAGAGATAAACAAACTGAAGGAGTGGAGATGGAGAGATAAACAAACTGAAGGAGTGGAGATGGAGAGATAAACAAACTGAAGGAGTGGAGATGGAGAGATAAACAAACTGAAGGAGTGGAGATGGAGAGATAAACAAACTGAAGGAGTGGAGATGGAGAGATAAACAAACTGAAGGAGTGGAGATGGAGAGATAAACAAACTGAAGGGATGGAGATGGAGAGATAAACAAACTGAAGGAGTGGAGATGGAGAGATAAACAAACTGAAGGAGTGGAGATGGAGAGATAAACAAACTGAAGGAGTGGAGATGGAGAGATAAACAAACTGAAGGGATGGAGATGGAGAGATAAACAAACTGAAGGAGTGGAGATGGAGAGATAAATAAACTGAAGGAGTGGAGATGGAGAGATAAACAAACTGAAGGAGTGGAGATGGAGAGATAAACAAACTGAAGGGATGGAGATGGAGAGATAAACAAACTGAAGGAGTGGAGATGGAGAGATAAACAAACTGAAGGGGTGGAGATGGAGAGATAAACAAACTGAAGGAATGGAGATGGAGAGATAAACAAACTGAAGGAGTGGAGATGGAGAGATAAACAAACTGAAGGAGTGGAGATGGAGAGATAAACAAACTGAAGGAGTGGAGATGGAGAGATAAACAAACTGAAGGAGTGGAGATGGAGAGATAAACAAACTGAAGGAGTGGAGATGGAGAGATAAACAAACTGAAGGAGTGGAGATGGAGAGATAAACAAACTGAAGGAGTGGAGATGGAGAGATAAACAAACTGAAGGAGTGGAGATGGAGAGATAAACAAACTGAAGGAGTGGAGATGGAGAGATAAACATACGGATAGCGTACAGCAAAACAGGATTTCATTTGCAAGCAGTCGAATTGACTCGCAGGATTGCGATTCAACCTGGGCTAGAATTGGAGGCGGGGAGGAAGGGACAATGTTCAATCTCGGGTTGGGCCTTGCATTGTGGAATATAAGTGGCAGTAACTGAAACGACTAATTAAAGCTTTGGCTTGAATCAAAATAAGATGAAATCAGGTCGGGCGAGCGCGGTCGGGGGAACTAATCTGTGGTAAACTGGAGTTACCCTTTTTCAAAACCTTTTATTAGAGCATATTCTACTTGCCAAGGCGAGGACATTAGCACTGGGGAGCAGAATAATTTGCTTTTTGGCCAGCTAAAATCGGCATCAAACATTCACAAGGTTCAGGCACGGTGCAGCGCAAATGCAGAAGGGAGTTCATTCTCTTATGCCCCCTAGAATTTACCTCAGCCCTAATCTCAGAGAACAGCCCCCAACTGTTCCCCCATTGCCAAGTTGAGACATTTTTTCCAATTCCCATGCCAACCATTCTGTGGTTGCTTTGAGTGAGATTCCGATGAGTGTCAAATCAAGGATAGTTTTCTACATGGGCCCCTTGCCCAGTAGGAACTGGATTGAGATGCCTCAGATCCATTTGGCCCATAACTTTTTCTCTTGATAAAGCAGGCCAAAATGCAACTGAGAACAAGCCAGGAACGAATGTAAATGAGGACTGATTCTGTTAGCATGGTCTTTGGGGGATCTTCCTTTTACAAATTTGATTGGGATATTGAAAAAGAGCATCGAACGATGAATGTCAAATGGTTGGATCGGAGAAGATGCCGGCTTCGCTGTATCGTTAAAGCACTCCGGCCCCAATTAAACTGCTTCTTTAGCTGGTTTTATTTAACCAGTCTCCGGGGAATGGTGTAATGATGGGGACCTGGTTTCATTCCAGGAAACCTTGACTGCTAAGGCAGTTAGAGAAATCAGTACCGTGGAATGGCCCTTTGTCATCTTGGGATAATGTGACAAGTGTTAACCTTGTCATAAAGTTATTGATGTGGCACTGAAACAATGCAGAAGCCACTGGAGGACTGAGGCTGTCTCACATCGCTACAAGGTGACACTAGTGTCATTCTTTCCCCCATGCAGCCCTCGGAAGCCGCAGCTCACTGACGAATAATCAAGTCTAAATGGGTTGGAAATCGAGCAGTGCGATAGTTGCGCAGCAATTGTTCTGTTAAGCAGCAGACAGGTAAACAGCAGATCAGCTGCTTCCGCTGGTTGGGGGAGGGAGTGGTTTCCCCAGAGGTCAGTACTTTCCATTCATGACACCTCCTCTGACTTAGCTGAGTCTGTGTGCTGGCAGAGGGGAGGGGTTGCCTCGGAGCCTCGGAGACACGCCACCGTCTTTCTTCAATGAAGAGTCAGCGCTGGGCCAGATGAAATTGCGACAAGGGTTGAGTTCCGGCCTGGAGGCCTCTGCTTTAAAGCACCTCCATTTTAAATTGTTCTTTTATCTTCATATAAAAAGCCCACCCTCAGTTGCAGGCCTCCTCCCTGAAGCACTGTACACATTGTCTTGCTACAGCAGTGTGCGTGTTACGTAGGGCATGGGTGGGAAATCCCCTGTAAGATGTTGTACGTCCTCAGCGCGCAATACATCAGTACACTTCCTTCATCCACCTCTTTCCGTGTTCTTAGGAACCACCAATGACAAATTCTTGGGATGTCTCCGCTCGTTACAGCTGCGCCCTGTTAGGCCTCAAGCCTCATCCTTGCTCTTTTCTGAACCTTTTCCAATGCAAGTTGCGTCCAAAGCTGAGCACAATGTTCTGCGATCTAATCAGTGCATTGGGAGACCTTAGCATAACTCCTGTAGATTTATATTCCACTGATCAAGCTACATGTCCCAGTGTTTGATTAGATTTCTTAATTGCTTTGCCATGTTGTTTGAACATTGACAGTGATTGAGGGGTGATTTAATGGAGATGTTTAAAAAGATAAAAGCATTTGATAGGGTAGATAAAGAGCAACTATTTCCTCTGGTCAGGAAGTCCAGAACAAGGGGGCATAATCTTCAAATTAGAGTGAGGCCATTTTGGAGTGAAATCATGAAGCACTTTCTCACACAAAGGATAGTGGAAATCTGGAACTCGCTCCCCCAAGAGGCTGTGGATGCTGGGACAATCGGAGCTTTCAAGACTGAGAGCGATGGATTTTTGTTGGGTAAGGGTATCAAGGGATATGGAGCAAAGGCGCCTAAATGGAGTGGAGGCACAGATCAGCCATGATCTGACTAAATGGCAGAACAGGTTCAAGGGGCTGAATGGCCTCCTCCTGTTCCCTATCTAAGCCTCCTTGTGCTAATTCAATACGATTTACTGTATACTTACGATGCACATTGATTTCAACCTATGTGCAAAGCTGACTCTCAGCGTTAATTTTCATTTACCACTGTGTTGTCCCAATTGCATAACTGTTCTAAATCTGTTTGAAAGTGGGATTAGATAGCTGAGACCAGCACAGGTACAATGGGTGGAGCAGCCTCCATCTATGCTGAAATGTCTATGACTCCATGCATCCCCTAATCCCCCATCTCCATTTTGCTCCTTATTTCTGTGTCATTGACAAATTTGACAAGCTGACAGTTGGTTTCATTGCCCAGGACATGTATGCAGATTGGAGACAGTAAGGATCCAAGCACTGACACCTCTGGGACTCTAGTGAACACCTTCTCCCAGTTTGACATTTCAACTCTCACCACAGCTCTTTTCTCTTTTTATTAAAACTAATTTCTTAATTCATTCCTGTGTTCTATTCTGGATTCATGTTCCCAGTCCAAAAATTTGAGCATATCCAATAGGCTGAAACTCCAGTGCAGTACTGAGGAAGTGCTGCACTGTTGGAGATGCTGTCTTTCAGATGAGACGTTAACCTGAGGCCCCGTCTGTCCTGTCAGGTGGACATAAAAGATCCCATTGCACTAAAAGCAGGGAAGTTCTCCAACTGTCCTGGCCAACATTTATCCCACAACCAACACCACAAAACAAATTATTTGTTTACTCATCTCACTGCTGTTTGTGGGACCTTGCTGTGTGCAAATTGCCTTCCATGTCTGCCTACATAACAACAGTGACTGCACTTCAATGTACTTCATTGGCTGTGAAGCGCTGTGGGACGTCATGAAATAGATGCTATATAAAGGTCAGTTATTTCTGTTAGAAGTCTTTCATGTGGAACTTTGTCAAAAGCTTTCTGAATAGAACAATTGTTTCAAGAATGGAATATTCATTTCTGGAGGCCTCTGTTTGCTCTCTCAGCTGTAAGATCCGTAAAATATCCCATGACACTATTTCAAAGAAGAGCCGGTGAGTTCTCCCTGGTGTCCTGGACAATATTCATCCCTCAACCAATATCACTAAAACAGACAATCTGATCATTATCACGTTGCTGTATGTGGGTCCTTGCTGTACTGCTGCGTTTCTGAGCCAAGTGACTACACTTCAAAAAGTACTTCATTGCCTGTAAAGCGCTTTGGGATGTCCTGAGGTCAAGAATGGCGCTATATAAACGCGAGTCTTTCTTTATTTTCGACACCTACACCGACCACGAAGAATGCTAGTTAATCTATTGAGTGCTCCTTCAATATGTCCTGGGTTTGCCCCCAGTCTGTTCCAAGTTAATTGATCACAGTCAATGTGGTTGTAGTGGGTGCAACAATTCTCAGCACAATTGGGCTAGGGACGGGGGAAATCATCCAGGATTTCCGTTCCTGCTTGCAATCCCCTGACCTCTGCTGGAAAATGCACAGAAGAGGACAGGATGGGACTCAGCTCTGATGGTCACATTGCCGACATTTACTGCCTTGGCTCACCCATGGTTTTCTGGGCGAGTGGCTGGAGGTTGTCGGCACCTGTAGAATCGTATCCCAGCAAAACTTCTGGAAAGGAAGGGAAAAACAGGGGTGCCAACAAAAACTCCTTTCATACATTGTTAATCGTCTGGGTTACAGCACGAGGGGGCATTTAATGCGTTAATTTACCAGGAGCCAAGACAGGATAGATACAAGCATGGGAAGACCAATGTTAGCAATGCTTGAAATATAATTCAAATTCAAACAAGTTAACCATGACACCTTCTTTAATGCAATTCAATGTTACGGTTACATGCAGTTTGTAAGTAGCTGATCCAATTATTCTTGCTGCTGATTGTTTACACTTTCTGGGCAAGTTTTGCAAATATTACCCAAATAGGACATTGTGTTTTTAAATAAAGCAGATAAGGGGAAATTTAATTGAAGTGATCAACATTATGAAGGGTTTTGATAGAGTGGATAGAGAGAAATTATTTCCACTGGCAGGAGGGTCGGTAACCAGAGGACACAGATTTAAGGCAATTGACAAAAGAACCAGGGGGGAGATGAGGAGAATTTTTTTTAAGCAGCGAGTTGTTATGACCTAGAATTCACTGCCTGACAGGGTGATGAAAGCAGGTTCAATAGTAACTTTCAAAAGGTAATTGGACACATACTTGAAACGGAAAAAATTGCAGGGCTATGGGGAAAGAACGGGGGAGTGGGACTACCAAAGGGCCGGCACAGGCACGATGGGCCGAATGGACTCCTTCTGTGCTGTATGATTCTATGATCTATGAAATTTCAAATCACATTATGGATAGGTAGATCAGCATCTCTGAAACCCAGGCAGTAGTCATACCTCAGTCACCCTACATCTCCTGAAATATAGGGTAATTTTTCCTAAAGAGAGTGAAAGGATTGTACATAGAGCTTTTACCACCTCAGGGCATCCTAAAGTGCTTCACAGCCCATGAAGTACTTTTGAAGTGTAGTCACTGTTGTATTGTAGGATTACAATGTAGGCTTGTGCTGTAATGAGAGGATGCCCCAGGATCTTTTAAAACAATCCACTGCTGTTTTTTTTCTCCTCAACCCAATGCTCTGTCAGCCTCTGCTGAAGGTGCTGATGGTTGCTGAGGTACACGTGACCAGAGCTCTATGTACCCTCACCTCACCCGATGTCCATGCATGTGCACTTTCCAGCAGGGATCAGCCGATAGCAATCGGGAGGAGGAACACTTGCTATTTATTTCTCCTCTCTAGCACGGGAGCTGCTGTGGTCAATTTTAGCCGTTTCCCACCCACCCCAACCCGTCCCCCAACAACAACTGCTGCCTTAGTTGAGATCGGCCACCTCAGCACGGAGCAGGAATTGAACCTGGGACCATTTGCATGGACGAGTATCACAGGGCGGCGTATTTACGACTTCCTTTGAGTCTGCCAACTTGCTGGGGAAGATCCATACAGGTGAGTGATTGGACCACTCCTGGTACAGAAGGAGGTTGAGGAAGTACAGTGGCCATCTTTGATTGCTGGCTGTAGCAGTGCTGGTAGCAAACTCACATTATTAATGAGGTATTAGGCAAAGAAAAGATCAAATTTAATCTTAAATCTTTGCAACCATGTTGTGTTTAACAGGGGTCTGAAAAGCCACATTCCCTCTTTTTATAGGGTCTTGACTCCTGACTGCGTAATGTAGCACTAAGCCATACAGACTGGGATGGTTCTAGGTTTCATCCCTGTTCTATGCCATGTTAGCCGCTCTCAACCGGTACAGCAATCGGGCACTCCAAATGCCCGTTGCACCCCGAGCTAGAGAGGAGATCATTTAGCCAAAGTTTCTGCTCCTGATCGCTATCCAGTGATCCTCGCTGAAAAGTGAACATCTTTGGATTTCTGATGATGACAGGATTGGGCTGGGCTGTGACGTCCTCCATGACTCCAAAGTCTATCACTCTCCACATCTTGGGTGAGGTACCAGCATCTGCCATCACCCATACAACCCATGTCCCGGGACCCTCAAGAGAGGAGATAAAATTGGAAGGAACAAAATGGGGCTTTCATGGCGAGGCTCCCTCTTTAACCCTTTAATCAGGAACATGCTTGCAGATACATGGTGCTATTGTTCAGACTAAGTTCATAGGCAGCCAAAACTGCTTTTGCATGGGCACTGTTTAGATTCAAGGAGACAAGTACCCATGAGCTGGCTCCTGCCATTTACACAACTAGATTCATAGAGCCGCACACAACAAAAACTGGGTCCACAAGTCTGATGCTGGCATAAGGGAGTGGGATTTTGCGTTGTACCAACTGCGAGTCGCCTGATGGATGACGCTCCCCCTGGAATCTGAACCACAATGAGTGGCAGTGTAAAAATGGTCGAAGACCAACTGTAGTAGAAAATGGCTCTGGTTAATTAATGGAGAATTGATGGACTCCTCGCACCCTCACGCATTAACCTGCCTGAATAATTCAGGCTGTATTTAAAGTACTAATTGAGAGTGAAAGGGATGGAGTATTTCACACAGGCATAAACAGCTGTGCGGAATGACAGCAGCAGCAAGACGCGGGCACACTGACCTACTCAGCTTATTGATTATAGTTTCCTCTGAGGCTGTAATGTCAAAGGTCAAATCATTTCCAAACACTTGATATGAGGGCAGCGTTGCACACTTTTATCGATAAAAGCTTCCCCCATTCTGCATTCCTGCTGGTGTCCAGTTCCATGGGCCCAGCAGCTCTGGTGAAGATATGTACTCTTGCTGGGGGAAGAGTTCCTTGACCCCAGCAGCCCTCCTTAGGTCCTTGGCTCTTGTTGAGATACAGTTCTGTGGCTCCAACAGTTCTCCTGAAATCTGAGACTCCTGCTGGGCTAGTCCCACAGCCCCAGCAGCCATCTTATACAGTATCAAAGTGCCATTTTTAATATGTAAGCTTAGATGATGACTAGCAGCCAGCTCTTCATCCACAGAGCGCATCACATCTGAGCCCAATAACCAATGCGCCATTGGAGAAGTTCTCTAAACATATTTTCATGCCTGGTACGAGTTATGAAGAAGATTAAATCATGTAGTTCCTGGTCCTCCATTGCTGACTGTGGTCAAACATTCATAAGAAAGTACTTGCATTTCTATAGCATCTTTCAGGACCTCAGGACATCCCAAAGCACTTTACGGCCAATGAAGTACATTTAATATGTAGTCACTGTTATAATGTAGGAAACACGGCAGCCAATTTGCACACAGCAAGGTGCCACAAACAGCAATGAGATAAGCAGAGGCGGGTGGGGGGGGTGCCCTCGGATTATCATCTCATCTGAAAGATGGCACCTCCGACAGTGCAGCACTCCCTCAGTACTACACAGCTCATGCTGTTAAATAAGCCAAGACAGATTCTAAACCCAAATGAAATATAAGGGCCTATAAATTCAGTTGGTTGCGCCAGCCGCTAGCGCCTTAAGAGGGCGAGAAGTGGGGCGCTAAGCAGCTAGCGACCGGGCGCGGCGCGATCTGCGCCTCTCGCGAAATTCAGTAACGATTTAGCGGTGGCGCAAAACCTTTGCGCACGCTCAGCTGCACGCGCAGATCCTGATGTCATTTCATGGTGCAACGCCCTTTGTGCGCCCCGAACCGGAAATTCAGTGGCGCCGGCCTATTGTGCATCTGGTGCCCCCAGCGACTAGTAAAGGGGAACGGTTCCCAGTCGCTGCGGGGCGCGGGGGCTGCTAATTAAAGGGGACTCCTCCTGCAGTATAAATGTCAGCCATTTTGCTCCACTCCTTCTTTGTGAGACACTGATATTTGGAGAGAGACAAAGGGAGAGAGCTTTCTGGTTTGAATCAACACTCGCTCAGGTACTTCTGGCTTCAGGCCAGAGCTTTGCACTTGTAATTAACTTTCAGTGCCATAGCATTAATTCGATACATCTAATGGGGGCTGCAATGGCTGCAAACGTTGGCTTACTGCATTGCATTCAGAGGGCTCAGAGATGCCATGAGAGACTGACAGTCATGGCCAGATGGAGAAGGGCCAACAGGCGTCGGTCGGCACAGGAGGCCTTACCCAGCCAGGGTATACCGCCAGCAGTTCTCATATCTGAACATGTCTGAGGAGCAGTGTGTTCGGAGGCTGCGATTCAGAAGGGAGGTGGTCACAGAGATCTGCCACCTGCTTCAGAAAGATCTGCAGCCACAGCTGAGGAGCAGGACGTCTCTGTCGATGGCAGTGAAGGTGACGGTGGCTCTCAACTTCTATGCCACCGGCTCCTTCCAATCCGCTACTGGGGACATTTCCAACATCTCCCAGTTCGCGGTACATTGCTGCATCCGCCAGGTGACCAATGCCCTTTTCAGAAGGAGACGTCAGTTCATCTCCTTCCCCATGACCCTCGACAAGCAGCAAGAGCGTGCAATGGGATTTGCAGCATTAGCGGACTTCCCCATGGTGCAGGGCGCCATTGGCTGCACGCATGTGGCTTTGCGGGCACCTCTGGAGAATGCCGAGGATTACCGCAACCGGAAGGGCTACCATTTGCTCAACGTGCAGTTGGCGTGTGACCACAGGCAGCTCATACTAGCTGTCAATGCCCACTTTCCAGGCAGCAGCCACGATGCCTTCATCCTGCGCCAGACTTCTGTGGCAGACCTTTTCCAGGCCCAGCCTTACCCATGAGGATGGCTTCTCGGGGACAAAGGCTATCCTTTGTGCACCTGGCTGATGACCCCGCTCCGTACGCCCAGCACCCCTGCAGAACAGCGATACAATGACAGCCATCAAGCAACCAGGAACATCATTGAGCACACAATCGGCGTGCTCAAGCAATGGTTCCGCTGTCTGGATCGTTCCGGGGGAGCCCTACAGTACTCGCCTGAGCGAGTCTCCCATTTCATTGTCGTGTGCTGCATGCTGCACAACCTGGCTATCCGCAGGACTCAGCCACTGCCAGCAGACATTGGAGGACCACCAGAGGAGGAGGAGGAGGAGGAGGAGGAGGACCAGGATGGGAGGGAGGCAGAAAGTGCAAGGGCCGTCCGTCTGTGGCTTATTGCAACTCGGTTCTAGGCCCCCTCTCAGGGAATGGCTTGTGCCAATGAAGGAAGATGAATGTAGCCGCTCCGCAAGCCCTCAGCCGATCAAGGCAACCAATACTTCCAAAAGCAAACATGGACAGTGCGACTGAAGAAAATTTTTTACTCTTATAACTCTGTGCCCTTCCCGCATGACAAACTAATTCAGAGAAACCCCCCAAACAAAAACACACCAGTCTCGGCCTTTATATAAAATACAAACACACCAGTCTCGGCCTTTATATAAAAAACAAATACATCAGTCTCGGCCTTCATATAAAAATCAAAAACGCCAGTCTCAGCCTCTTTATAAAAAAGAAATACAACAGTCTCGGCCTGTTTATAAAAAACAACAAAATTGGCCAGACCTTCTACTTTTTCACCTGCGAGGGTGATCCGTCTCGCTTCCGGGCATGGCCCCTACCCGCCCTGCAGCGCCTCCTCAATGGGACCCCAGTGGCTGCAGCAAGGCTGGGGGAAGGCTGCTGAGCGTTAGTTGGTGAGATAGCAGATGCCCTTGGGGATCGGCCTGGACCAGCTCTGGGCCTGGAGGGCCCGGCTGCGGACTGCTCCAACTCAGCTTGGGCGGCAGCAGTCTGTCCTACGGGTGGTGGCAGCTGCAGTGGAGGAGTGACAGTGTTGGCTGCAGGAATGCTGCCAACCTGACAGAGCACAGGCACTCCCTGGTTGGCTGATTCACTGGCACTCTCACGGGCCAGCACTGCAGCATGCGCAGCAATCTGCTGAAGCACAGACTGCTGGGCTGCTGCGGTGCGGCGAGTGCCCCGGCGATGCCTGGCTGAGCCAGCGAGGGTGGCAGCAGTTAGTGACCGTGTGGCCCTGGTCTGTGTCTGGATGACACCAGCCAGTGAATGCACGGCACGACTGAGCACTTGGCTGGAGGCCACCTGTACTGCCGCGAAGTCCTGCAGACTCCTGGCCTGTGCTGCACTGAACTCTTGCAGACTCCTGGCCTGTGCTGCCCCAAATTCCTGAACACTCCTTGCCAGAGACTCTATGGAGTCCGGCATCCTTGCCACTGCAGCCATGAGCTCAGTGTGCCTGCGCTCAGCCTGGGCGCCCATTTCCACAAGGAGCCGCACCTCCTCTGCGCTCACTGTAGCAGGACTGGAGGCCACACTCTCCCTCCGGGGAGAAGGCCGCCGAGCTTCCCCACCCTTCCCGCGTTGCTGCAGCCCGCTGGTCCCCGGAGCATCACTCTCCTCCAACACTTCCCCCCTGCTCCCCTCCAGGGAAGCCGTGTCCCCAGCATGGCCATGGGCTGCCTCGGCCAAGGGTGTCCCTGATGGGGCGGCTTCCTCTTCCTCCTCCTCTAGGTCTGAGTCCGACACAGTGCCAGCTTGAGGGGCCGCCTCCTCACCTGGCGAGTCACCATCTGAAAGCAGGGAGGCACAAGAGTTGCTTTAGAGTGAGGACAGGACGGCAGCGAGGGAGGCATGAGTGCTGCTATGCACGGCATTGGTTCGATAGTGGCAAAGGATGCTGGCGTGAGGCGCAGATGGAAAGAGAGAGGTCAAAAAGGTGAGGATCTTACCATTGGTGCCCAGAACAGGGTCGGCATCTCCAGTCGCGACAGGGCCAATCAGCCGGCCTACCATGATCTGCTCCACTCGCAGCTCTAGGTCGCTGAGCTGCTTAATGTCAGGACAGCCTCCCCCGGTCTGGCGCTGCTGTCTCCGGTTGTGCGCCAGCTTGCCCTGCAAGAGAGAGGACGGCCTCTAAGTACAGTGTGAAGCCCTGATCTTGCCTGCACAGCCTCCCATGGTGGAATAGCCCTGACAGTGTGAAGCCCTCATCTTGCCTGCACAGCCTCCCATGGTGGAATAGTCCTGACAGTGCGAAGCCCTCATCTTGCCTGCACAGCCTCCCATGGTGGAATAGCCCTGACAGTGTGAAGCCCTCATCTTGCCTGCACAGCCTCCCATGGTGGAATAGCCCTGACAGTGTGAAGCCCTCATCTTGCCTGCACAGACTCCCATGGTAGAATAGCCCTGACAGTGTGAAGCCCTCATCTTGCCTGCACAGCCTCCCATGGTGTAATAGCCCTGACAGTGTATAAACTCCTGAATATGCAAGTGCTTTTCATGACAGTCCCATAGCTGCTGGATGAGGGCTGGGCAGTAGGGCTTTCACGTCCCTTTGGCCATCAACTGAGGAGCACATGCAGGGATGAGGAGGATACTGGAAAGGGTACTCACCCTGACAACCCGAGTGAGGTCGTTGAATTTTTTACGGCATTGGAGGGGAGTCCTGGCAGCCACGCTGTTGGAGGTGACCCTGCTTGCCACCTCCCTCCAGGCTTTCCGATATTCGGAGGGCAGCGGCGTCCTGCCACCTTCAGGGAACAGAACATGGCGCCTGCACTCAACTGCGCCAACCAGCACCCTCAGGTCACCCTCGCTGAAGCGCTGCGCTCTCTCCCTTGGCTTCTCCATTCTCCTGGGCGTGGAGCAGTTGAATTAGCACTGTTCAGGCCTTCCTTCAGGGCTGCAGTGTGCAGGGCGTGGCAGCCAAACAATTCCACCCTCCCCCTTTAAGTGCTGACCGGCGCCTGACTGTCTGCCTTCAATCAATAACTCGCTGCACCTGCGCTGCGCCCGCCCTCAGTGGTTGCGCCCCGGATCGCCGGCTTAGCGCCTTATGATACTCGTGCATCGCCTGCTTTAGCGCTGCAGCAACCTCTTGGGGCGATGCAACTGAATATCGGCGAAGGTGGCGCTAAGTTGTGCCTGGTGCAAAGTTTTGCGACCACCCGGCTGTAGCGCCCCAAACGCGGCTATACCGAATTTCTAGGCCAAGGTGTTTCAAAGAGTGAGTTGGGTTACATTATGGGGTAACTTTTACAAAATAGCAAGTGAAAATTAAAGGATTGAAAATCACAAGGCAAACCAGTCAGGGATGGTAACTTCCCGGGCCCAAATTCCCGATATGCGTTCCCATCTCACAACTACACTACCTTGCAAAACGTAGCTCTATTAATTCCTCTGGCCCAGAACAAGCCAGTCTTGACAACACTTCCAGTGCAGGCAGAATGAGAATATTTGTGCAATTAGAGTGTTTGAAATAGTAAATGGAATTCTCCCTGATCTGTGGGGGCTCATTCACTCAGTACTATGTACCTAATGCTACTCCTTTCATGCGCGGCTTGAAAAGAATTCCTGGCTGAATGGCGAACATATTGGGGCAGGTCCGCACTTGCAGATCCACAGATGTGTCTGAGACGGAGAGAGATGACATATGAAATGCGGACACATTGTCCAACCCCGGCGCTGAGAACAAGCCTCTGTGACCACTAACCTCTGGGTACAAACAGCTGTCAAGAGATTCAGATTGGCCTATTGTGTGGGTCAAATGCACAGGACTTAATCAGGCCTGAGAAGCCTGCATGCCGGCCGGATGAAAGGCTTCGCTGGATGAGGCTTTTTAGTGGAGAACCCTTTGGAATTCTAGGAATGTCTCACACGAACAAAGGCCTATTTTCCTTCTCATCTCATCCACAGCCGGAGGACAAAGGCACCGGGTTACTCCAATGGGACCTGAGTGACATCCAGTGGGAATCTGGTCATAACATCCAGACTGTAGATGATTTTTTGGGGGGAACATTACAAATATTTATGTAGAGACCGCATCTCCATCCAAGGGAGGTTAATGGCCTTGTATTGCATCTCTTCACCTGTACAAACTTATATTTAAATTTCAACATAACTTTACCTAGAGAGGACAAAGCTATGATCAGACTTAGCTGGGTACCCTGAGATAAACAAAGTTACCGAATGTGATCTGTACTGCACATAACAGGTTAGAGATTACTGATGGCAATATCAGGGTCAATCACTTAACATATTCCTACAGCATTCCTCTGTCACTAGTAAAACAGACTAATAAATTATAATACATTTAATGCATTAGTGCTACTGTTCATGTGGAGGATAAACCCCAACATGGACTGGTTGGGCCGAATTGCCTGTTTCCATGTTGTGACTTTTATCTAACAGCAGACAAGTTAACCCGTTTAAAGTCAGCTAACTAAAATAACAGAGAGAGAGAGAGAGAGAGAGCCATTTCAGACAGTCCTGGCGAGCAGAGGAGAGTCTCTGAATACTGAGTTGACATCTGGAGGGATACTCGCATCCGATGGGAATTAAGTGGACCTCTCCCACCCACCCATCGCATCTGGCCAGTTCTCCTGGTAAGGAGTTCTAAGTCAGGCTAACAACCTGTCCATATAAAAAGGGACTTTGTGACGGAAACAACCCAGAGCGCGATCTGCCGGATGTAAAAAGCAATAGAGGTAATGGTTCCCCTTCAGACTAAGATTCAACCTGCTCCCCTATCTGTTTTCCATTGCATAATTTCTTGGACGGTGTGTTGTATATATTATATACTTGCTATCAAATGTTCCCTGTCGTTGCTCATGGTGAATCAGAAGATCCTCTATTTCATTTCATAACAATAGGGGGGGTTGTACCTTGTAATGTACAATGTACTAACAAGGCTACTGATTTAAACCGACTGGATGGGGCAAATTCTGTTTTTATTGAATGGTACTCTGCAAATTTTACCGGTGTTTTTGGAGATCAAATCCTATAACTGCTCACTTATTCCATTTAAAACCATGACAGGGAACCTGGAGTATTGATATTATTGTGTTTCTTTGCCTGTGTATTTGATTTGTATCTCTTTTTAAGTGCAGGGTACTCATGAAGGTGGTAGGCAACATTCAGCAGGTTGGTGGTAGGTATGTGGAGTTTAGCCGTACTGGGGTGTGGGGTTTTGGGGCAGTTATAGGGGGTGCTTGGATTTGGTTGTATTTGGGAATGGTTCTGGGCTATGGTGTACTGTGTGGGGAATCCTACAGTTGGGTAGCCCTAGAAGGGAGGGTGGGGTTTTGACTTACTGGGTGATTCTTCGATCAGGTAGTAGTGGGAGTGGGTAATATTCTGGAGGTCCTGGGATATGACAACTCTGTGAAAGAGTCAGACTCAGTAGTCTGGGACTAGTGCGGTGGGGGGCGGGGAGAGGTGATAGTGCCTGTCAGCAGTGGTGGTGGAAGAGGGGATATCACAGCAGATGGTAGTTCTGGGAAGGTGACAAGGTGTGCAACTTTAAGGGGGATCCTAAGGTAAATTGGTAGAATGACAAGGGCTGGAGTTATTGGAGGGTGCTATAGTATGGCTGCACTGGGAGAGGTCTGAAGATCAGGTAGTCTTGGGGCAGGTGTCACGGTCTAGCAGTATTAAAGGTGTGTCTTGGGGTATGGCAGCACTGTGGAGGACATGGAAGTGCCATGTACAGCAGGCACCTCAAAGCACTGGAGAGGTACCACCAATGCTGCCTCCACAGGATAGGCACACCAATATCAGTGTTCTCGCTCAGGCCAACATGGCCAGCATCGAAGTTTTGACAGGTCACATCGGTCGCATGCCCGATACGAGACTCCCAAAACAAGCGCTCTAACTCGGAGCTCTGACACAGCAAGAGAGCCCCAAGTGGGCAGCTGAAACGCTTCAAGGACACAGTCAAAGCCTCCTTGAAAAAGTGCAATATCCCCACTGACACCTGGGAATCTCTGGCCCAAGACCGCACAAAGTGGAGGAGAAGCATCCAGGAAGGCGTCGAACACCTCGAGTCTCTTCACCGGGAGCAAGCGGAAGCTAAACGCAAGGAGCGCACGTCAACCCAAGCACCCTACCCACCCGCCCCTTCAACCACTGTCTGCCCCACCTGTGACAGAGACTGTAGGTCCTGCATTGGACTCATCAGTCACCTGAGAACTCATTTTTAATGTGGAAGCAAGTCATCCTCGGTTCCAAGAGACTGCCTAAGAAGAAGGAGAAGACGGAGGGTCTTGGAGCACTGATTGGCAGAGGTCTAACAATACTGGTAACATTAGGAAGAAAGTCCCAGGATCGATAGTACTGGGAACAGGCTGTGTTTGGGATCACTGTTGAGGATGGGGATCCCTGTGCTTGGGAGAACTGTTGTCACATTTCAAGATTTTTGTCTATTTGAACGAGAAGAGATTTGGGGTTAATTTATCCTACGATGTTGCTAGAAAATTAAATTCTGCCCACAAGGGTTAACTTCCAGTAACATACAAGCTATCTGGGAATGTTGAGCAGGTCAGTTACCAGAAGGGTATCAGAAGAAGCAGTTCACAGAATTGTGTGCACTCACAATACCATATCAGTTTGAGACAATGGGGAAGGTCATTAACACAATTTAAAAAGGATCACGTCTATGTTGTTGGACTGGTTTCATTCATTGAGCACAGCAGGGGACCTAGCTGGTCAATCATTGTGGTTTGCCATGACCCCACATCAATTGTGGGAGGTAATGGTTTTGAGTGGCAGTTCAGTAAGGCAATACTCGACGCACAGAGCTGGGGGGAAGGCAGAAGTTAAACTTTTGTGTATCTGCCTTTGTCTTTTTCTGTCAGTGTAAAAGGGACAATCTGCAACATGTTTGAAATTGTAACAGTAAAATGACAGAGAATTCACTTCCTAAATGAACACCAATGATTCATGATATGAACAAAAGTGAGGTAGGCCCATATTAAGGGCAAGGGTTGCCTGATTTATTATTTTTTATGTTACGAGGAAGTAGGTAAAACTTGCGGTGAAAAGGATGCTCTGTCCAGTTATAGAATCTTAGAATCATAAAGCACAGAAGGAGACCATTTGGCCAATCATGCCTGCGCCGACTCTTTGAAAGAGCTATCCAATTAGTCCCACTTCCCAGCTCTTTCCCCATAACCCTGCTATTTTTTTCTTTTCAAATATGCATCCAATTCTCTTTTGAAAGTTACTATTGAGTCTGCTTCCACCACCCTTTAAGGCAGTGCATTCCAGATCATAACAACTTGCTGTGTAAAGAAAACCCTCTTCTCCCCTTTGATTCTTTAGCCAATTACCTTAAATCAGTGTCCTCTGTTTACTGACCATCCTGCCAGTGGAAACAGTTTCTCCCAATCTACTCCATCAAAACCCTTCATAATTTTGAACACTTCTACTAAATCTCCCCTTAACTTTCTTTGCTCTGAGAACAACCCCAGCTCCTTTAGTCTCTCCAGATAACAGAAGTCCTTCATCCCTGGTACCATTCTTGCAAATATCCTCTGCAACATCTCTGAGGCCTTGACATCCTTCCTAAAGCGTGGTGCCCAGAATTGGACACAATACTCCAGCTGAGGCCTAACCAGTGATTTATAAAGATTTAGCATCACTTCCTTGCTTTTGTAGTCTATGCCTCTATTTATAAAGCCAAGGAGCCTGCATGCTTTTTAACAGCTTTATCCACTTGTCCTGCCATCTTCAAAGATTTGTGGAAGTGAACTCACTGGTCTCTCTGCACCCCATTTAAAATTGTACCATTTAGTTTGTATTGCCTCTCCTGATATATATATGTCTATTTACAATTGGCCTCATCTCACAACAGTGCTTATTAGTCTCCCTTCTGGAAGATAGGAAAGAGGCATGTGGGGGCAGATGTGCGATCACAGAATCCAATACACACAATGACAGGATCTTATTGCTAGTCCCCAAGTCACGCTATTGGGTCATAAAGGTGCTGTCCAGATCACAGAGTACACAGGGTCCTTTTATGGGGATAAATTCATGTGATGCTGGGGTGGCGGGGGTGGGGGTGAGGCGAGGGAGATATTCCAGTGTGACGGAATGCAGGGGAGGAAAACTTCAGTTTTGGGAGCACTGGGAAGGAGCTCCTGCAATCTGGGAACATCACAGAATGGAACAGCTGGGTCTGAAAGCACTTGAGAATGGGATACCAGGGCCTGGGGGCAATGGCAATGAGGTATACTGGGGTCCAGCAATATGGAGGGAATCACAATCTGACCCAGTTGGTGGGTGAGCTACTGTTTGGCTGCGTTGATGGGGAAGAGAGCCCAGAAGAATCTAGGCTGACCTATCCTGAACAATTCTAGGCCTTGAATTCCTGACCTGAAACAGGTTTAAAGCACAGAAAGTACTTCAGTTGTGTAAGTGCTGACTGTGTACTTCAGTTGACAATGAATACCACTGTGATTGATTAGCATGTTCACCACTGGATAACACGGGTAATGTAATTATCTCAAAGACAAAGGCTACACACCAACAAACACCAGTGAGTGACATGATTAGCCTGCTCTGCTGAGCTGAGAATGTTCAAAATTCATTCATCGATTTTTTAAGAGAAAATTCCTCAGAAATAGTCTTTCTATGATAATAAGCAGAAAAATGCATATTTTCCAATTAAAAGATTAAATTTGTGTTTTTCCAATAACTACCACAGCTGCTTTCTCTACTTCTCTCGTTGTGTCTGTCTCTCTTTTCCCCTCTCTGTATGAGTCTATCTCTTGTTCTGTCTGTCCATCTGTCTCTCTTTCTCTCTCTCTCTGTTCCTGTCTCTCTTCCTGAGTGTCCATCTGTCTCTCTTTACACTCTCTTCTCTCTCTCTCAGCTTGACTTAGTTTCTGAAGCAAAATAAATTGAACAGGTTTTTATATAAAGGTTTAGTTGAAAACTTACTCAAATTCACCATCCAGTTTGTATTCAAATCATATTCAAAAACGCACAAACTGAATTACTTTTCTGCAGAAGAGGCACAATTTGGTGTTTCAATTGAGAAAAATTATGGAAAAATCAAACTGGAACTTGAACATAAACAAAGGCTGCCAGAGGTGTGTACTTGGTATGAAATTTTGCTGAGTAAGTTTACCAATTGTTGCCAAATTATAGATGACTAGCTGGAGTGCCCGGCGGTGCCGAGGGTTTTTTGAGGGCATGTTGTTGTTGGAAGAGAGAGAGAGAGCGACTGGGGGGAAGAGAGAGAGCGACTGAGGGGAAGGGGGGTAGGGGAGAGGGGGGAGGGGAGGGGGGAAGGGGGAGGGGGGAGGGGAAGGAAGGGAGGGGGGAGGGGAAGGGGGGAGGGGAAGGGGGGGAGGGGAAGGGGAGGGGGAGGAGGGTGGGGGGAAAGGGAGGGTGGGGGGGTGGAGTGGGAGGGGGTGGGGGGGAGGGGGAGTGTGTGGGGGGGAAAGGGGGGGTGGGAAGGGTGTTGGGGGAAGGGTGGGGGAAGGAGGGGGTGGGGGGAAGGGAGGGGGGAGGGGGGAAGGGAGAAAGGGAGGGGGGGAGAAAGGGATGGGGGGAGCCAGCAGACCCTCTCCCCTCTGCCGGCGATGGCTCCGCGGATCTCCATGCCGCCCCACGCATTGACATGGCCCAGCCGAGCGCAGCACCCCGGTCAGCCCGAGCCCCGCCCCCCGCCCTCCCGAGCCCCGCCCCACGCCCTCCCGAGCCCTGGCTTCAAGACCGTTGATTGCGGCTGGGCCTGCGCTGGAGCCAAGCCCCGGGAACGGGCGTGAGCCAGCTTGAGGCTGTGAGAGAGGGCCGGGCCCGGTTGCCGGGGTAACCCTTCCCCCCCCCTTCCCGCTCTCCCGAGCACCGGCCTCCCGAGCCCCGCCCTCCCGAGCACCAGCCCCCCGCCCGAGCCGCGGGGGGGAAGGAGAGAGAGAGCCGCCGCTCCTCCGGTCGATGTGTTGCGGGCCAACCCCTGATGAGCGCCCCATCAGCTGAGCCCTAGCCCCGCGGTGACCGCAACTCACCGCCTGCAGGCTCCCTCCCGCCTCGCCCGCCTTTACCAAAATGGCGGTGATGGCTATGCTCGGCCCAGTCCCGCGCCGCCAGCCTTTACAAAGATGGCGGCGACCGCGGGGCGGGCCCAGCGGGAGGGGCGGTGCCTAGCTCGGGAGTGGCTGGGCAACAGAGGCCCAGGCTTCCAGGCCTGCAAAAACGGTGAAAGGTAGGAAAATTATAGAGGTTAGAGAAAAGATTTACAAATTAATTAACTTTTTTTAAAAAACAATTTGTGTTTTAAAAGCAACTTTTTTTTTGCTGGAAATCTAGATTTGAAAAGAAACACGCAGAAAGTGGGAAAAAAAATAAACTTACGAATCAAGATGGCTGACACTCACCTCAGGTCAGAATGATAAGGCCCGCCCACACACGCACCGATTGGTCAACCGTCAGGTCACTGAACTGTAGGATTGGTCAATGGTCATGTCACTCAACTCTAGGATGGCCCGCCCGCACACGCAATGAACCCGCCCCCACTCGATGCTAATGAGCGGATAATGAGCGGAATTTTGAACGTTTTTTGGATACCGCCGGCACAATTTTTGTCCGACCAAAAAGTAAATATGCCTATGAGAGTCCCCTAATGATAAGCTTTCTTTTGATATAACATGTGTGTAGGTACGCTCTATAACTTTTGATTGTATAGCCGGACAGACAGACAGAAAGACAGACAGGGAGACAGACAGACAGAGAGACATACTGTTTTATATATATAGATGTTGTAAACCCACAGCCACGAGTAACTGGGTTGAGACTGCTCAATCATTTATTTAAGGAAACTTACTGGGGTGCAAATATCAGCCGGGCGCAAAGTTTAGCGCCTGGCGCTAATTATCGCCTCCGACTGCAAAATTCGCCTCTATCGCCCCTAGAGGTGATTTGAGCACTAAATCAGGCGCTACACACCTCTCTTAAGGCACAAACGTCAGGGAGTGAGGCGCTACCTCAGAACGCTACCAAAGTTACCATGTCAGTTACCATGGAAGCCAGACAGGCTGGCGCCGTCCAGTTCTTAAAGGGGAGGGGCCATCTTGCTGGCCAGCCACGCCCTGCTCATTGCAGCCTTGAATCTCGACCTGGAGAGACCTCAAAAGCAATTGTGTTGGAAGCACTAATGGATAGGCCCAGGGAAAGAGCTCAGTGCTTAGGAATCTCGAAAGTGGTGCTGAGGATCAAAACTCCTTAGGACAGCGTTAAAACCAAAAATGTTGCCGACAAGAAAAGGCAGGAAGCGCCCACCTTTAAATAGCGCTCTGCCAGCTACTTCCCAACTTGAAAACGTTCCCCACTACCTATCGTAACTAGCGGCAGGCGCTAAGGCAGAGGGCGCGACTCAATATCCAGTCCGGGGCGCTACCGTTGCACGCTTGACTGACGTCACGATCTGTAGGCGCAGGAGATCGTGGCGGTAGTGTTTAGTGCTGCCGCAAAAAAGATATAATAGCAGAGCACTTGGAAAACAGTGACAGGATCGGACAAAGTCAACATGGATTTACAAAGGGTAAATCGTGCTTGACTAATCTACTGGAATTTTTGAGGATGCAACTGGTAAAATAGATAAGGGAGAACCAGTGGATGTGGTGTATTTGGACTTTCAGAAGGCTTTCGATAATGTCCCGCATAAGAGATTAGCGTGTAAAGTTAAGGCACATGGGATTGGGGGCAAGGTACTGACTTGGATAGAGAACTGGTTGGCAGACAGAAAGCAAAGAGTTGGAATAAATGGGTCTTTTTCCGAGTGGCAGGCAGTGACTAGTGGGGTACCGCAGGGATCGATTCTTGGACCCCAACTATTCACAATATATATTAATGATCTAGACAAGGGAACTAGATGTAATATCTCCAAATTTGCAGACGACAAAAAGCTGGGTGGGCATGTGTGCTGTGAGGAGGATGCCGAGAAACTCCAGTATGATTTGGACAGGTTGGGTGATTGGGCAGAAGCATGGCAAATGCAATATAACGTGGATAAATCTGAGGTTATCCACTTTGGTAGCAAAAACAGGAAGGCAGATTATTATCTGAATGGCAATAGATTGGGAGAAGGGGAAGTGCAACAAGACCTGGGTGTCCTTGTGCACCAGTCGCTGAAGGTAAGCATGCAGGTGCAGCAGGCGGTTAAGAAGGCAAATGGTATGTTGGCCTTCGGAGCGAGAGAGTTTGAGTACAGGAACAAGGATGTCTTGCTGCAGTTGTACATGGCCTTGGTGAGACCACATCTTGAGTATTGTGTGCAGTTTTGGTCGTCTTATCTGAGGAAGGATGTTCTTGCCATGGAAGGAGTTCAGCGAAGATTCACCAGGCTGATACCTGGGATGGCAGGAATGACGTATGAGGAGAGATTGGGTCGGTTGGGCTTGTACTCGCTGGAGTTTAGAAGAATGAGAGGGGATCTCATTGAAACTTATAAAATTCTGACAGGACTGGACAGACTAGATGCAGGAAGAATGTTCCCGATGGTCGGGGAGTCCAGAACCAGGGGTCACAGTCTAAGGATAAGGGGTAGGCCAGTTAGGACAGAAATGAGGAGGAATTTCTTCACCCAGAGAGTGGTGAACCTGTGGAATTCTCTACCACAGAAGGCAGTAGAGGCCAATTCATTAAATATATTCAAGAAGGAGTTGGATATATTTCTCAAGGCTAAAGGGATCAAGGGTATGGGATGAAAGCAGGGACCGGGTACTGAATTTGAATGATCAGCCATGATCGCATTGAATGGCGGAGCAGGCTCAAGGGGCTCCTATCTTCTATGTTTCTATGTAAAATGACTGGTCAATTTCGTGAGCGGTGCTAAAATCGCCGCGCTCGAGCACTAAGTTCCTAGCGCCCCGTTAGCGCCCCCTGGAGGCACTAACGGAAGCACTAACCAACCGAATTTTTCCCCCTTGGTGTAAGGGGAAATTTTCCTACTCTGTGTCCAGGTACAATGCATTGCCTGGGTGCAACGAACAATAAAAGAATCAGAAATAACAACAGAAAACACTGGAAAAACTCAGCAGGCCAGGCAACATCCATGGAGTGAGAAACGTTTCAGGTCGAAACCCATCTTCAGAACTGAGGAAAAAAAAGCAGCAAATGAGACAGATTGAAAAGCAGGTTTGGGGGCTGGGAAATGGGGGAGGGGATGAAAGAACAAAAGGAAAGGTCTGAGAGGTGAAGAGACATTAAGAGATATTCAAGGTGAGACGAGGTGGTAATAGGACAGGTAAAGAGACAAAGGATGGCTCTAGATGAAGTGTGAAATGCGCTGGCAGAATGAAAGACAGCTGCCATGTGGGAGAGAAAAGAAGAGGAAAAGGCACAAACCAAAAATGTGGATAAGAAATATATAAAAACTAGCTGGAGTACCCGACGGTGCCGAGGCTTTTTCGAGGGCATGTTGTTGTTGGAAGAGAGAGAGAGAGCGACTGGGGGGAAGAGAGAGAGCGACTGGGGGGGAAGAGAGAGGGCGACTGGGGGGGAAGAGAGAGAACGACTGGGGGGGAAGAGAGAGAGCGACTGGGGGGGAAGAGAGAGAGCGACTGGGGGGGAAGAGAGAGAGCGACTGGGGGGGAAGACAGAGAGCGACTGGTGGGGGAAGAGAGAGAGCGACTGGGGGGGAAGAGAGAGAGCGACTGGGGGGAAGAGAGAGAGCGACTGGGGGGAAGAGAGAGAGCGACTGGGGGGAAGAGAGAGAGCGACTGGGGGGGAAGAGAGAGAGCGACTGGGGGGGAAGAGAGAGAGCGACTGGGGAGGAAGAGAGAGAGCGACGGGGGGAAGAGAGAGAGCGACGGGGGGGAAGAGAGAGAGCGACGGGGGGGAAGAGAGAGAGCGGCGGGGGGGAAGAGAGAGAGCGACGGGGGGGAAGAGAGAGAGCGACGGGGGAAGAGAGAGAGCGACGGGGGGGAAGAGAGAGAGCGACGGGGGGAAGAGAGAGAGCGACGGGGGGGAAGAGAGAGAGCGACGGGGGGGAAGAGAGAGAGCGAGAAAGAGGGGGGGAGTGGGGGGGGAGGAGGGGGGGAGGGAGGGGGGAGGGGGGGAGGGAGGAGGGAGAGGGGGAGGGGGGAGGGAGGGGGAGGGGGAGGGAGAGGGGGGGAAGCGAGGAGGGGGGAGGGGGAACTGAGACGGCCGATTGCGGCAGGCCGGGCCCGGTTGCCTTGGTAACCCTCCTCCCCTCTCCGCCTCCCGATCTCCGGGCCTGGGTCTGAGCGGCCGATTGTGGCTGGCGAGCCCGGTTGCCGGGGTAACCCTCTCCGCTCCCCCTCCCCTCCTGAGCCCCGGTTGCCTTGGTAACCCTCCTCCCCTCTCCGCCTCCCGATCTCCGGGCCTGGGCCTGAGCGGCCGATTGCGGCTGGCGAGCCCGGTTGCCAGGGTAACGTTCTCCGCTCCCCCTCCCCTCCCAAGC